>NC_039256.1:25877569-26030069 GCF_003368295.1 Carassius auratus | reverse complement strand
GATAAAAAGCATTCCAGTGCTGGAAATGTAAAAATCAAAAAGAGATGCGAAAATATTATTTTTTGGTGGCTGTGCTTTCAAATTAAATTATTAACATAAAACGTATTTCTTTGCACAGTTAACCACACCTAAACATCTGGGACTAAAACCCACAGATTGTAAAACATACCAAACTGGCGCGGGTCAAGACATAAACTTGCTCCCTCCAGAACGGTCGTGTTTTGGCAAATGGTCCAGATGTTGAAATACATGAAGACTGGCAAAGAAGTGAATGCTGTCACACCCAGCCAAGCCAACATGAAGATGTACGTCAGCATGATGAACTGAAGAAAAAGAGAGTTTAAGACTAATATCCAAATGTCAAATTAAGCACCAAATTAGAAATTCATTGAGAATAAAACAATTCAGTAAATAAAAGGCAAAATTATAAGCATTATAAATTAATTACAACAATTGCATCCACAATGTATTTCATGTTTTTATTTGGCAGAGATGAGAGGAGAATACCTTGTAGAGTTCAATATGTACTGTAATCTTTTATAGCCTATAAAACGGATGCCATATTTATGTGCGGCAGTTACTTTTAGTGGCTTTGCCGTTGCCCTTTTGTAAATTACAATGCATGAAGCATCCCCAGTGATTTCTCACCCATGCACTGACGCAGCGTCCACAGGTGGTGATCTTGAAGTCTCCATAGAGGTCCTTGATGGCCCCACTTGTAAAGAAGCCTTCGACCATCAGAAGAATGCCATACACGAAGAATGCAGAGGCAATGCCATAGATCACATACTTGATAATGTCAATGCTGTGGGAATGGAGGAAATCAAGCCAGTTAGTATATGAGTCAGTATATATATTTAAATGCACTGCAAAAACAATTTTCGGTACCTTCTCTAGCTTTCCAGTAAAAATGTTAAAATCCTTAAAAAAAATAAAAAAAAATAAAGATATATATATTATTGGGAGGGTATTATTGGGAGGGTATTATTATTGTCTGGCTGGAAGATCCGAACATGGCCCATTACAAGATTTCTAACAGAGTCAGTCACTTTTAGATTTTTTATCTGTTGGTATTTGATAGAATCAGTGATGCCATTTGTCTAAAGAAGTTATCCAGGACCTCCAGCAGAAATATAGGCTCACAAAATAAAAAACACAGCAGTATATTTAATTGTACACATGGGTACTTTTTAACTCTGTGTTCACCAAACGTATCTGCTGCTAAACAACGTCTCAGGTTCACCATGGTTTCCTGAGTAGGGAACGAGACACTGTGTCCTCTAGGGGCCGCTATGGGGAACACCTCGTTGTGACCAGTGTCTGAAGCATACATTGAAAAAACACCAACGATTTGGCCGGCAACAGCCTCTGACATCACTACCGGAGCGATTATAATCAGGCACCGGGAGAACATGTCATTCACTTCTTCGTCTGAAGCTTGCATCCGAAGCATGGCAGGGAGCTAGAGGACGCAGTGTCTCGTTCCCTACTCAGGGAACCATGGTTAAATCCATAACCTGAGAAGTTCTCTTTCAAGGGAACTTCAAACTGCGTCCTCTAGGGGTCACTATGGGGAACAGTATACCAATGCCGCCATGCTGAGGGGAGTGCAGGCCAGAATCATGGCGAACACTAAGTACCAACTGTACCATTTCTATGAGAGTTGTCACAGGAATGTTTAGAAAAAAAAATCTCAGAGTAGCGCACTCATAGGCGACCCTTCTTGGAAAAGGGGAGCGCTGCTAAACCACCATGAGAATCGCCCAAATAGCCCCTCATGTGGAGGGAAGCGATGCTTGAAGTGTATAAACAAATATACACTGGCTGAATGGAGTCCAAGGAACCAAGGTCTAAACATCTCAAGAAAGGGAATGAGGTGGAGCTCGTAACCCTTACCATACAGGATTTCAGAAAGTGGGCAGACTTTTGCTTGCACACTTACCAATTATGTGGATTTTAGAAAGTGTGCAAAGTGTTCACATGCACACTGACCACCATGCGTCCACCGCCGACGAGCGCGAAAGGGAAAGTCCCTCTCTAAACCATTCAGACAGATCCACCTGAAATTCTCACGAGCTCAGTCTCCTCCGTGCCTCAACAGTGGCAGGTTCAGAACCACGGGAAGCAGATGGCTGCCTTTTTTCCTTTTTTTCCTCGGAAAGAGAGACGAACGAGAGCGGATCTGTTTCACTGATAAAATGCTCACAATGCATGCAGATTACCTCCTCAAAGACATTGCGTGCATGCTCTTCACCCAAACAAATGACGCAAAGATCGTGTGTGTCACCAGGTGTCAAATAACGCCGTTTTTTACACAGATGCACACATTGTCTAAAAGCTTGCTAGTAGTCGCCATGATAGACGGATAAAGATCGCTCTTACCAGTTCTTTCAGATGCACGCTTCAAACAGAACAGTCAGTGAAGACTAAGTTAGGGTTAGGCCAACTCGTTGGTGTTTTTTCATTGTATGCTTCAGACACGAGTCGCGACAAGGTGTGCCTCTCAAATAACATGTGGTGATGAAGGTATGTGATGATAATTTCTTTTAAAGGATTTTTGACCCTGAAACTCAAACTGTGATCCTTGAAGAGTCTTTGGCCAGTCAAACTCTCCTTCTCAATGTGCATTAGGATGATATAGACACATGTCCTCTTCCAGGCAGATACACAATATTTTCTGTTGACTGGAACATCTTAAGTCTTGCCCTGATGGTGGAAATGGACATTTTCACAGCTCAAGCTCTTTTCTCAAGATCCCCTGTAAAGACCTTGTCTCAGAGGAACACCAGGACAAGACCACAGGAAACAGATGATTCTTCTGCACAATCTGACTTTGCTGCAGCTTGGAATTGAACTACTGGTTTTGTCTTGTCAGAGGAGAACTGGCCCCCCAACTGAGCCTGGTTTCTCCCAAGGTTTTTTTCTCCATTCTGTCACCGATGGAGTTTCGGTTCCTTGCCGCTGTCGCCTCTGGCTTGCTTAGTTGGGGTCACTTCATCTACACTGATTTCGTTGACTTGATTGCAAATAAATGCACAAACACTATTTAACTGAACAGAGATGATATCACTGAATTCAATGATGAACTGGCTTTAACTATCATTTTGCATTATTGACACACTGTTTTCCTAATGAATGTTGTTCAGTTGCTTTGACGCAATGTATTTTGTTTAAAGCGCTATATACATAAATGTGACTTGACTTGACTCAAAGCCACTTTCTAATTTGTGAAGCTCAATTATTTTTTTCTGCACATCAGAAATATATTCTTTGGTTTTTCTCATTGTGATGGGTGATTCATTTGGAATAAGGCCTTTGTTTCTCTCCTGTTTATATTTCTGTGAAACAGGAAGCCATGGCTGGATAATTTCATGTTCATAATGACCCTGGTGTGCTCAAAATTATGAATATGAACGGGAATACATTTCAGATATATTTTACTTAATAATTTCTAGGGGTACCAGTAATTGTGTCCAACATGTATTTAAAAAAAAAAAAGATATGTCCCCCCATTTTAAATTCTCCAATTGAAAGGTTAGATTTTTGTAATTAAAAAAAAAAAAAGAAAAAAAAAAAAGATCAAGAGGATTAATAATGCAGATTTATTTTCACAGCCTTCTGTGATCATATTTACCAAGGGTACCAAAAATTGTGTGTGTGTGTATGTATATATATATATATATATATATATATATATATATATATATATATATATATATATATATATATATATATGTATATATGTATATATATATATATATGTTTATTTATTTATTTTTTTGCTGCATAAAAATATATATATAAAAAACACTAGATAAAAAATGTATATAACATCTATATAATTTGAACTGTATTTAATATTTATATGTATGAAAATCTACAGTGAGAAATGGTGCAGATACTTACATTGTAAAGACATCCAGACCATCTGCAGGTCCCCTGATAACCTCAAAGTAGTTCTGGAGGATAGTGACAGTTCCAGAAAGAGCTTCATGTCCACATCCACAGAAGAGCGCCACTCCAGCATACAGCAGGATGGTGGCAATCAAGGATGGATAAGGGATTCCTCCTAAACATTTCAGACAACACTCCATACATCCTGAGAGGAGGAAGAAAAAAAAAACTCATGTTATTCATCTGAAAGCTACGGCTAGGGAAACAAGATGCTTTTTAATCTTCAAGAGTTTTGTGTGTCTGTGTTTGATCTATTTATCATATTTGGTTTTGTGGTTTAGTTTTTTTTGTTTTTTCATTTATTAAGATTAATTTCCACAGTTTTCTGTCATTTAACAGCAGTTTTATTGCACGGAAAGCAAAGCTAGTGTAAGTAGTCTTCTGTGCTCTTCTAAGCGTCTAGCTGCCTGACAAGACTAACAAGTACCCAGACGGTTGGAAGCAAATCCTCAGTCCATTCAGTCTGAGGGTCCAGTGAGGTCCAGTTGATTCTCCCTCTCTCTCTCTCGCTCTCTCTCTCGTGTGTGTGTTACTCTCCAATGATGTGCAAAATTGTCCCTGCGGCAGACTATTTTAAATTCTCCCCTTGGCATCATATATCGGAGTGAATCATAACAGTATGATTCATGAATAACAAAATGGATAGTAGGATGCGAGGATGGACTTTGACACTTAGTCATTCTGATTAAGCTTTTCCAAATGATTGCTTTCATGTGTTTCATTACTTTAAACTTAGATTTCACAACTCTGCAAAAGATGAGGCAAGTGGATTATGTTTAGAAGAAAACAAACTTGCAGTTAAGTTTATTGCATTTCATTATGTCTATTTAAGTGTGTGAGATATTTATATTAGCAACTTTGTACTCACTTATCTGTTAAAAATGTACTGTATGAAATGTTTTAATGCTTTTCTCGAACTTTTGCCAAGGCGTTAGAACTGGCACGTCGTTGTCGCTTGTGAAACACAATGGTGACGATGTGGGTGGTAACTTTCAGATTAAGGGGCGGTAATATTATAATCAGATCCCCTTTTTAATCTGAGCAAAAAGGTTTACCAAAACAATTACTGGGCTGTAATTTTTGACATTTTGGGGGGGTTGGTAGATGAACAGGGACTCAATTATAGCACTTGACCATGGAACAAGTCAGATTTTCATTATATGTCACCTTTAAATTGACTAAAAATACAGTGATAATATTTCAGCATTATGAGATGACAATAAAAAAATAAAAAAATAATTTTAGTCTTATTTTATAAATAGTCATATTTAACATTAATATAACATATATTTTATATATCTTTATCTAAAATTACATTATTTAATAAAAAAAAAAAAATGTTTTAACCAAATAGTAATATTATATATATGTATATATATACAGCATAAATTACAATATAGTTTCTATGTTAGACTATTTTACAGTAAATTTACATGCATGTCTTTTTTCTTATTACATTTTTAGCATTTATACAGTTAATGACTGTTTTTTACATTCACATTTCTACATAATCGTTCCAAACTGCATTTTCTGCAGTGTGGGAAGTTTGGCATTTGTACTTACAGAGGAAGAATAAACTTTGATTTCAGCCCGCATATGTTCCTACTCAGTGTTTGTTTGCCAGTCCTTATAATACGAGTGCAGGAACTTGCATGATTTACACTGCGAAGAGTTACGAGCGTGGTTTGCTCCCATTTCAGGCCTTTGAATGTGAATTATTGAATACTGTCAAACACTGCTATGGTTA
Organism: Carassius auratus; assembly: GCF_003368295.1. Classification (NCBI taxonomy): domain Eukaryota; kingdom Metazoa; phylum Chordata; class Actinopteri; order Cypriniformes; family Cyprinidae; genus Carassius; species Carassius auratus. The sequence continues at coordinate 26,024,368 of NC_039256.1, read as the reverse complement.
TTATACTGTAATGAACCTCAGACCTAGCTTTACAGTGGCTTTGGCAATGGATCAACCTGTTGCCATAGCAACTGCTTTGGATTGCAAAGAGTAAGAATATAGACAGGATCTGATTCTTTGTAGTACTTGATAGATCTATAGGTTTGCAATGTTCAGCACACACACACACTCATATACATATATATATATATATATATATATATATATATATATATATATATATATATATATATATATATATATATAGTTTTCTAAGAAAATTATTGCATTTAAAACATTTAATGTCATATTAAAATATATATTTAATTTCAAGTATTACTTGAATTACTACCACTGCATGACTCCTGGTTGGCTGAGAGTAATCACATGTTCTGAATCCACCACAAATTACATTACCTTATAATGCAGCATTATATTCATCACTCAAGGGTTTTAGACCATTAAATAGCATTAGAACTGAATGCAGCTTGCACATTTTGTTAATACAGAGCACTGAATCTAATTTACAATACAAATTCTCACAGGATAGCCTCAGTGGTAAGATTCACAACAGATCACATGCAGATAAAATATTTCATTATCTTATATAGTGCAGCCAAAGCCAGAAATGGTTTACCGTACCAATGCAACTCTCTGTTATAAAAGAAACCAAATTTCATTCCAAGATACTAAACTAAACCATTAAAATCAGTCCAAACATTCTTGAAGAATAATGAGAAAAGTTCAACCATCAACTACTGGCTCAAAAGACACAGCACATATTTTGGGAAAACATGAACTCCTTTTTGTATATATATATATATATATATATATATATATATATATATATATATATATATATATATATATAACAATACAAAGACTTTGCAAGTATTTTATAATAAATATGATTCTGAATAAGAGTATGTATCCAAATTACTGTATTAAATTTTTTTTTTTTTTTATTAGCATCCTTTATTATTGGCTAAAATCTTATATTTTCACTGTTTCACTGATATGCTTAATGTAACCAAAAGTTTGAGGAGCCAGTCTGAAAATGCATTAATTAATCTATTAAAAATTAAACTAAACTAAACTTTCTAGATGAATTTCACATTAATGTATTCTGCAAAGTTGTTATTGGTTACTAAAACTTGAGATAAATCTTTAAAAAAATGATTTCATTAGCCAAAATGTTATTTTATTACACACACACTATACAATTTTCAAACATTATTAACAGATTAACACTAACATTTGGATATTGTTTTCAGATGTTAAACCACACAAAAGACAGGCCTAACCTTAACAACATAAACAAAAGCACTATCCCGGAGGGTCCTCTAATAATAAAGCAATCACTGCTCCCGCCCTGTCGCCCCTACACCTCCCCCCATGTCCCTCAATCACCCCACCCAAGCCCAACACCCATCTGTCAGTCTGACAGCCCCAGTGCCACTCCCGCCTCACCCCACCCCCAACCTCCAATTAATCCCTGGGACTGTGGGGTCACTGCGAACCAGGGGTCACCCTGATATCCAGAAACATTCTCACAGGCTCTTCAAAGATCGTGCAACAAAAGGCTGTAGTCGCTAATGCTAATCCGCACCACAGAAGGGAGAGAGAAAGGGAGAGTAAAGGGATAAGAGATTGCGACGGTGGGAGTCAGAGAGACAGGCAGATGGAGAGGAAAACAGATGCAAGTGTTGGTTAACGTAGTGAAATTATTTTTATGAAAATACTTTTACACTCTCCATTCATAACCAGCTCAGCCGGTCCCTCTTCGGACCTTTGTTTTAATAGGATTTGAATAATTCGTCAATTTAAAGTGATTAGCATTTCATTACCCCAAATGCCGTTTTTTTTTTCTATCCAGATAAAACGAATTCAAATTCAATTGCAATCAGTCACATCAAGTGGCTACATGTGGGACGCTGAGTCTCGATCGCTGACCCCTCCCTGAAAACACGCAGGTTTTCATCACCGCACGTCTACGCCGCGAATCTGCGCATGTTTAATCAACCAGCAGGGTTGCCATGACGATGGAGGTGCAGGCCCTAAGAATGGGCCGGGCCTGTGCGCGCACCATGACCCACTTACAGCGCCGTGTGTCAACAGATTCAAAGGCAAACAGGCTGAATGGGAGACACATTTACAAGGATTACTGGGGGAAAACACAGTCCAGCACCCAACGCAGCAGCAACGGCCGAGACTACACGACTTCATCCAACCCCACTGCTGCTGCTGCTGCTGGGGTCGCTGGAAGATTCTCACAATTTCCTCCTTTCAGTTGAAAGGAGCCCATTTGGTCTCAAAGAGCTCTTAAAAATAACATTTCTTTATGGTGCCATGAAGAATCTTGAACATCCATGCACCCTTTCAAATGCAGATAAGGTTCTTTATACTCGGAAAAAGTTTCTGTAGATTTTTTAAATGTGACCCTGGAGCACAACATCAATGATGAGGGTCTTATTTGTACATTGATTTATTCTGAATATATAAGCTTTCCATTGATTTATGGTTTGTCAGGATAGGACAAAATTTGGCAGAGATACATATATTTGAAAATCTGGAATCTGAGAAAATTGCATTTAAAGTTGTCCAAATAAAGTCCTTAGAAATGTATATTAGTAATCAAAAATTACATTTTTATATATTTATAGTAGTACAAAATAATTGTACAAAATATCTTAATGGAACATGATCTTTACTTAATATCCTAATGACTTCCGGAATCAAATGTGCTACTTAAGTCACAAATGTTCTTCAAAATGGTGCACTGAAAGGTTCTTCCATGACATCACTGCAAAAACACCCTTTTTAAGAGGGTAGTATGTTGTTCATTTGTTTTTGGATTATAAATACACCAATTGTAAATACAATTTAAAGAAAATACACTGTAAAATATTTTCCAAGGTACCATATACTTTGGAAGGTACCATATTCTCTGTAAGGAATATATATTTTTCACAGGCCTCTTAGACTTATTTTTGAATAGTATTGCATTGTGTTGTGTTTTAGTGTTGAAGGAAATGTCTGTAAACGTAATGGAAAGCTATCTAAATAAACTGCTTCATGTTCCATTATCTGTTCTCATGGTCATTTGGCTTGTTGAAAACAATAGGGGAAACAATAGTGCACAGAATTCACTTTCTTTAATAGCCATGATTCGGTTTTGAGTTAAATTAGTAAAACATCAGTGTCCCTGAGAGGTTTGACTGGAGTGTGGGAACAATAGGAGTTTCCAGATTAGAGGGTTGCCTCTGGATCTCGCAAGTTTGTGCTTATGAAAAACAGGAAGGAAATGGGATTGCCGGATAACTTGCATCCCACAGAGGTATAGAATTCAATCATGCTTTCATTTCCATTTCAACATCGCAGTTTAAAACAATGTGGTTCTTTACATATCCATCACACCTAAGAGAAAGGATAAAGACTGAATGGAATATACAAACAAATCCTATTAATCCTAGCGTAATGCACCAGCCAATCACATTTGATATTAATTATGAAACGGGTTTGTTACATGCTGAGCTGCTTAAATTAGTACAAGAGGCATAACAACATGCAATGGTGTGCATACAAATCTCTTAAAAGTGAGTTTGTTTACATGCACAGTACAACAAAATATAGGTATACTATAAAAAAAAAAAATCAACTAAATACATCTCACTATGCAAGACAACTTTAACATTTAGTCATATTGCCCGGTTTCTGTCAGGTTCTGATATCAGAAGGCAAACAGATGCATTGAACTGGCAAGTAAAATACATTTGAGCTAATGGACAAAAATCTGTGCTAAACTGTGTATCAATATTTATATTGTTAAACACATTTAAATTCCCTCACAATGTTTTATTCTATAACAGCACACAATGCTGCACTCACTTTATGAGTGTCTCTTATCAGAATCTTATCAGCAGATGAAGTTACACAGTCAACAGGGACTGATGACAGAAATTTGCAGGAAAAATCCATAAATAAAAGATGAGGAGTGGGATGGTATCTGTGTGTGTTAACGTCCTCTAATCCAATAATCATGAGAGGTAATGAAATGTCCATTCTCCCATGAGGCCGCTTAGTTCCCCACTCCATCTATTGTGCAGCGGTAGGGTCAGCACACCGGTCAGTGCACATCTGTGAATACTACAACTGATTATGAGATTGATGGTTTTCTGTTGTGGAGTTAAGAAATGTGTGTTCCAGTTATTGTAGAATTAGTAAGTATTGTGTGTCAGGTCAAATGGCACTGAATAAGGCATTATATCTTTTGTTTTGCTTTGACTAAACTGTAAAGTATTCCTGTAGCTCAAACAGAATTGTATGGTGCAATGCAATAAAAAAATATTTAAATATAAATAAATAAATAAAAACTACTTATAACAAGGGGAACCTTAAATGCAGAGTTGCTTAGAACAAAAATGTTTGCCAAATGTAAATGCTGATGAAAAAATGCTGGTCACCTAAAATGTTTTTCTTAACAAACAACAACAACAATAATAACAATAATAACATACAAATATTTATGAATTTATAAACTAATAAATGTTCATCAGTCAAAGTTTTTACTACGTCTTGCTTTTTGGGATTCCCAAATTCCATCAGATCAGTTTGGAAATCTAACTCACATATGTGCATATGAAAATATTCAAGAAAAAAAAAAAACATGTTAAATGAGATGTTATATATATATATATATATATATATATATATATATATATATATATATATATATATATATATATATATATATATATATCATCTAGCTATATGCAAATATTTTTTTGAATTGTTTTATTTTATTTATATTAACAGATTTTACGCATTCATTAATTTTTTTATTAAATTACCAGATGCATCCAATCATGGCATCTATTGGTTCAACAAATCAAATAAACAATAAATACAATAATAAAACACCAAAGCACCCCTGCAGGTTGAGCATAAATCAGTGATTCTCTCATATTTCAAGTGTTAAATATCACACAAGCCCACTGACAGTCTAAGCACAGCAGACCTGACATGGCTGCTATCATCACACTGCTTTTGAAGGGAGGAGGGGAAAATCGCTGAAATATAAAGAGCCATCATAGATGGAGTGAGAGGAGGAGGAAGAGAGAGTTCAGAAGGCTGTTATTTCGATTATTTTTATTCTGTTTCTTTCGGCTCATCGCCATGTAGTCATTTGCAAACATTTCTCTATAGACCACCAAAGAAGAAAAAAAAATATACAGTGATTCCCACCCTGAGCTCGAAACCTCAGCCCCTGCAAATGGTGGTATTATAAATAGCAAGCTCCCTCTCACACAAAGCAAACAAATGAAAGACCAAGCCAGAAAATAAATGGGGGAAAGAATGGCTGAATTAGGACGATTATTTAAATGTTCACTGAATGCAGAAGATGGTTCTACCATCTGTCTCAGCCTTCCTCAGACAGACTGACAGAAATGCGCGGCAAACAAAGACAGACCCATCAGATTGTTCACACACACACATACACACACACAAGCTCACACGGGATCCATCCCCTGCACACACCCCTCAAACAATCACTGACCTATCAAATGTCGAACAATTTCATTTCTTTTAAGAATGTAAGCATCATATCTGCTAAGACGTGTTATTTTCCTATATTTAAAAAACAGGCATAATTGCATCAGTGTTACCATGAGATGCAACAAAGATGAATTCATAATAAAATTGTAATCGAAAATATGTCAGAATACACTTCTTCCATCATGGAAAAAAAAAAAATGATAAACTATATTCTGATAGTGTTCATAACCTCGTTTTATAATCCACAAGATCACAGACAATGAAAAGCAGTGAGGGATTAGGCACAAAGGTAAACAACACACTCGAAAAGATGGATTGGAAAACAATGGGGGAAAAAGCATTCCATTACCCTTCTGGGTCTGTCCCTCATCCATGTCCTCCTCCATGGTGCCTTGTCCTCTGATTTCGGGGGTTTCTACAGCGGTGACCAGTGTTGCGCCTGTGGGTTTAAAGTCCGCTGCTTAAACGCCTTCACTTGCCTGCTTAACACAATAGAAGCTGAGGCTGGCTCTCAATGCACAAGTCTATCTCTCTCTCTCCCTCTCTTTCTCTCTCAGACTCTCACTCCCTCCTCCCTCTCCTTTCTCTCTCTCGCTCCTGCTACTACCCTGTTCCTCACAGACGAGAGCTGCTGTCAACACCGATTTTTTTCAGTGGGCTTCTCTTGTGTGTGGATGTTGAGTGTGGCATCTCAGCGCAGGCTTGTGCAAACCAGTGAGTGTTAAGACATTCAGACCTCTATGTATTTCTATATATGTGTTTAAACAAGGTAACACAAGCTCAAGTGCGGGATACAAAAACAACAAATCCACAATCACCCAAAACATGGAGCAGCACACTTGGTGAAGAGAGAGAGGTGGGTTTTTAAGGGGAGTCAAGCATCAAGCCAGTTAAAGCCTCCTCTTTACACCCCTCCTCTAAAAGGGTGGTTAATGCTGGTTACAGATCGGCTGCATTAAACTCAAGATAAAAAAGCAACAAAAAATAAATCAGTTAGCATTTTATCTGATAATTACCCTATAAAAATGGTATAGTAAATATATAGTTGTTCACTACCATTCTCAACTTTATTAAGGAAGACAGGTCATATTTATACAAACATTATCAGCCTGGACATCCAATCAAAGTACTGCATTGAGTTAATTGTTACCTGCTTATAAGGGTTAAGAAAGATGTGCATATGTCTAGCTGTCTATTTTCAGTTCCTTACTCGAAATAGCATCAGCAGAGTATGTGTTAAAGAGGAAGTATATGAAGCACATCTGAGAGATAAAAGAACAGGGAGTGAAAGCTGAAATAATATAAGATATGGGGACAGAACCCTTGCAATATTACAAGCTTATTAACGATATGAGCAAAGTCATTTATCTAACCATGTATACATGAATGTAGCTTTTTTTTTATGTGTCTCATGTGTACAAACTCCGCTTTCCCTATACAGCACTGCTAAAGCTCACTTTAATAGTATTTCTCATAATTTTGGCCAAGTGTTATAGAAAGACAAGTAATTTTGCGATTAGTGGAGCTATCACGAGTCACAGCACATGCTGTAATAATAAAAAATAAAGGAGTTGAAATATAATGATGACATCTTGAGTAGGTTTTTCAGCTTTGCTGTTTCTGTGCACAACATGGATGAAATATGAGGTCATATGGTGCACTCACGTGAATTTATGTGCGTGTGTATCATTCCAGGGAGTGACAACAACATAGAAGGCATAAAAGACCATTTGTTTTAAAGTGAGCTTAACTCACTTAATCCGACTGTTTGTTACAACCTTTCAAATGATAATGATTATTTGGTACAGTTTTTTTTCTGAATATTGGCCTCTGAATTATGAAGTTAGTTAGAAATGGTCCCACTTTATATTTAGTGGCTTCAGCTAGTATTTAAATACATTTATTCATCATTGGGCACAATGCACTTATTGTGTAAATACATGTTTTTACATTGTGCTTTAATAATAAGAATACCTGCATGCAATTACACCTGTAATGTATTTCATTAGACTGATGACCCATCCTTTACACCTTAACCCATACCACCAAACCTGTCCCTAACCTTACCTGTCTCCCACCTCAATAGCAGCAAGTGTTTTGCAGTACATGAACGCAATAAGTACACTGTACTTATTTTCTGATGCAAGTGCATAGTAGTTAAGGCCACTTAATATGTAGATAAGTGGGACCAAAATTAGAAATAACTTTTTAATGCTCTATCCATTTTTAGAGAGAAAACATTTGTATTCTTTTTTTATTTTTTTATGATTTTAGCTAACTAGTCTACATTACTTATTTGAATCTAAAACAACTTTCATTTAGTACTGATGCATACTATATGATTTTTCTGTCCTTTGCAATTGCTGCTTGCCGGATTGTACTATATAACTGATGAGAAATCTACGACTTTAGATAAACCAAGATGGTGCACTAATATTGCTTTAAATGAGAAAAAGTGCAACACACAATATGGCAGGATAAGTCCAAACTTTTAAATGAAAGAACCAATCGCCAACTGGTAATATCATCGTGTCACTGCAGCTGCTGTTAGCTCAGGAAACAGCCACTGTCCTGAGACATGCATGACTGGCCGGTTCAGCCAGAAATTAAGCTATTTGAACATAAAGAATACATTTGTGTGACAGTTTGTGTCAGATTTTGTTGCTGATTTTAAAGTCCGCATGAATTCAGATTTGACAGTATTGACTTTTTAGTGCACATTACTAGTCTTGACGCAGACAAATAATCCATGCAAGTTAATCCACAGAAGAAAAAAAAAAATGCTTGTCTTGGTAATCTTTAATCAAAATGTGAACATTTGCTTTCACTCTGGAATGGCATTACTTCTGTGATGACATCAGATTGGTGGCTCGGGCAGAACATCCTCCACCAATCCCCTCAAACCATTAGTTTGCTGTGAGTGAGAAATGGAGAGGAGGAATGCTAAAGTACAACCTGCCCTATGTTTAATATGCCATTTCAGTTAGAAATATATCACAACACTAAAGTAAATAGGTAGCGACTTCACACACACATTATATATGTTATTTAAGTGTGAGTGTGGCAACCCATTTTTGGCATTTCAGCATATCCTAACTCAAAAAGATACAGTAGGACTTGGTCTTGGATGTCCAAAATAATAGCCTGTAGGCATTGCAAATATGGCCGCTCGAGTGAACACAGTTAACTTGAAAGGGTCTTTGACAATACAAGGTCTCTGAGACTTTGTCAAATTTACAGTGTTTGATATTTTCTATGTTTGTCTACAATGAGTATCCATATCAACTAATTGGCCGCTTATAAAGCTCATCTCCACCATCAATGCATGAATTATGAATCCCTAGACAATGTATTTTAACTATTTTTTTAAAGGGACCATGAACTGAGAAACCAAATTCGACCTGGTTTACATATTGTAAGTTTCAGAGCTCAAAATTGTAGTCCAAAAACAGCTTTTTTTTAAAAACCAATCTGACTTTTAATTGCAAACAGACTTTTATGAAAAGATACAGATGGACTGACCATAATACCACAACTTGTAAGTAATAATGTTAATTCTAATGCTAATATGACTAATGTACAGTCAGAGTTCTCTATCACAAAATGATTAATTGCTGTTTATGTGTCAGTGAATGAAGCCAGTGACTAAACAGTCAACTTCTCAGTCTTCCTTTTAGGAATTATGGAAATAAAAAATGTTTTTTTATTTTTTATGTTCAACTTGTACAGTAATACTTTCATGCAAATGTGTTAAACAGTTAATATCAGTGGGTATTTACACCGAAGTCTTTAAGAAGAAATGGCAATTTAATCCGTTTTCAAATGAGAGAATCTAATATATAAATCCTAATACAGCAATGCCAGAGAATCATTATTTATATTTACCGGCAATCTAGAAATTCCTATTTGTGTTGCAATGTAGTTTAACAGATACAGTACTTGAGTTTTTACTGGCCCCATTACTTTAAAAAATGCTGACACTTTGAAAGATCACATCAACATGTCCTGGCCAAAATGCTAACAGATTTACTTTACCAGCAGTTTTAAGTTCTAAAATTATTGTGAAGGCCCACCTGCTTTCTTATTTAGAATCCAAGAATAGCATCTAGTTGCTACTGGAATTGCATTAGGGGTTACTCACACAGAGCACATTCTGTATGAACAGCCCCTAACTCTACCCCCAAAATGACTGCATGTCCTCTGACAGTAACAATTTGTCTAGTGTGTTCATATACTGCTATGCCATGTTTAAAATTCCTGTCCTGAGTAGGGCTCTATTTCAGGAATAGCATCTCTGCAGACATAAAACACCAAATGCAGACTTACATTTGACACTAAATATAATAGGATACAAGGCATTCTGTATTCTGTTATCACACAGAGTGTTTAAGAAGTGTTTCCCAGCCCTGCTTCTGGAGGCACAATAACAGTACACGTTTTCGAACTCAAACCCACCTGATTCAACTCAAAAGCTCGATGGTGGACTCCAAGACCTCAAGCGGATGAATCAGATACATCCAAAAATCTGTACTGTTGGTGTGCCTCCAAGAACAGGGTTGGGAAACAACAGTTTAAAGAACAGATGGAAACACTTTATTTTGCAGTCTCCTTGTCAAACGTTAGAAGAAAATTTACATGAAACTAACCCTAAACCTAGCCTTATAGTAAGTAAATGTTGTTAATTAATATAACTCAGTTCTTAAATGTGTAATTACACTGTAACAAAAAAAATAAAGTCATTGACACTGGCTGAAATTTTTTTAAAATCTTCTTTTGTCAAATATTGACAGTCCCTGAACACAACTTGTAAATACAATTTTGAGTACATATATCTGTAAAATTGTCTAATTATATCTTATAATTTCTACTTAAATGAAAATAGCAGATCAAATTTATTAAAATATACAAAATGATTCCAAAATTAATTTCTAAATAATATTGTAATAACAATATACGCATTTGATAACATTAAATTATATATGAAATTATTAAATTACCAAACATTCATAACTGACACTGACTGAAAAAAGCAAAACTCTTATTTTGTCAATAACTGACAGTCACAGAACAAACCTTGTAAATCAATAATTTGAATATATTTTGTATTAAATAAATCAGATTTTTTTGCAGTTTTTTGGACAGCTGTATCTATCTGTAAAATGATCTGATATCTAATGATTCTCAATTACATGAAAATAGCAGATCAAATTTAAATATACACAAATAAATATTTACATAATGGCTAAATAATATCGTAATAACACTTAGGTACTACATTATATAATAATAAAATTATATATCAATTATTACTTAATAACAATGTAATTAATATAATTAAATAATAGTAAATTAAATGTATTTGGATGTATGCTTAATAATAATTACATGTTAATGCATATTACAATTACTAAAATTTACAGTAAACAATAATATCTAAATAATATTGATGTATAACTTCTAAGCCAATAATTCACAGATTTGCTATCATTCAATTATAACATGAAAGCATATAAATTATTAAACAATTAACATTATTTAATAATAAGATTTAATTATAGCTAATGAAATGGATCTTTATGAATTCATCAGGCATGTACAGAAGGAAAATGACCTCCAGTGTGATTGCCACATGTCATGGAGTCTATGCAGGCACAAACACAGCCACACCCTGGTCCCTGATGATGCTGCTTTTCTGGGAAGGTAGTGGGAGAGAGACGTTGGCTCTTTCTGCCAAGTGTGTGTGCTGTACGTATGTGCATGTGTTAATTTGTGATGCATAGGCAATGAGTATGGGGTGGGTTTTGGAGGGGAAATCCAAAGTTAATGAGCGATACTTTAACACCCAATCCCCCTTCTGGCTAGTCATGTTTCTGTCTGGATTAAAAACATGAATCCGAACACCCCTCCTCTAACTCTCAAATACATGCTTCCTCCCTGTTTTGCGCTGCGGGCCCAGATGAAAAAACACACAACAGATGGCTTAGCGGCCTCTACAAGGGCATCTAGCCGTCAACATGCAGTTCGTTGGCAATGGAAAGCATCGCACAAAATGTGTTCCAGTGTGCGTGTATTCTGAAATGCTTGCAGTGAACGATACCATCGCCCGCTCGATTGTAGCTCTGGCTGACTTGTTACCATGGAAACACACTTTAGATGTCGCCTGTCCAGGAGGCAGCGCATGCACACATACATGTATGCACTGAGTACACATTGTGCACAAAGCATAAAACACCATGTTTCATATGCAAGCTAGCACAGAATAAATCTTGACTGGGTCATCCATTCTGTCACGGTCTTATGTTACACCAGGATGGGTGTAGCTACTAACCAAATAAAACAATTCATGGATATAGATTTGGATATATTTATTTAAGATTATTAAATTATTCAATCCAATTCAATTCAAAAAAAGAATTGTGACCTAAAATGACAGATTTTGCTGCGGCTGTTCTCAAAATTTGTGGTGATAGTTGCTGCATTTCTTATTGTTTTGCAGTTAAAATATACCACAGACAACATGCTTCTAACATTATTATGACTTTAATGACTTCGAGAACCATTGTAGGGCTCCAGGCTAACATTTTTTGGGACACCAGTGCCATTAAGTTCTACAGAAGGTGGCTCCAGCACCTGACAGTAAAGCCTAATCGCACATGTTGATCTCGGAGATGTCTGTTTGATGTCTGCATTTCCACAGGGAGTGGAAATGGCTGGTAAGCCTATATAACTCTCTGCAGCCATGTACTAGTGTAATTTAAGTTTTTATTTTTATTTTTATAAAAGTCTTTGCTTTCCTACATTATGAAACTTATAGCTTTATATATGTCCAATGTAGATCGTGTATATTGGTCATGATGAGAAAGTAAGGCTGTTCATTCCATTTTTAGAACTACTGCGTAGTGGTAGTAAGATACGTTTTGGTCGATCGGATCCCAAGTGGACAACACAAAATACAAGTGTAAAAATGGTGTGAAACATTTCGATCATTTTGAAACACTTTCAATCACTTCCAGAGGTAATCAAAAACACTTTCGACCGGATTGTTTTCGTGGTGTAGATGCTAATCTGGTTGAATGCATTCGGGCAGCCAAAAAATACCGCTTACCGACCTAAGATGTACAAGGACGTGTGCTTATTAGATGGTATTGAAACTTTGATGGGCCAAATCAGAAGTATTATTTTCTGTAGGTACAAGCATGTAATATTAGTGAGCAACAACTTTGTTTTGACATTTAAAATTATGTTTTGATGCTGACGGACATTTCCGCACATTTATTCTTCATGATCATGTCAGAATGGCTGAGAGGGCTAAAGTTATCGCATACTAATATTACGTCTGCTTATACTAATTGCTGCTAGTGTTGTTAGCAAACATGGTGCACCTGGTCTCACTGGATGTCCGATATGGTCCTTTACTGGAGAACATAAGATCCAGGGGGCGTGGTTGGATCCAGACCCAAGTCCTCCCACCTTATATAGACCTAAACCAATCTGTCTCCGCCCCCTGATCCCTAAACCAGCTAAGGACAGCCCTGGATCCAACCACATCCTTTGGATCTTGTGTACTGCAGTGAGGGGCTACTGGGATGTCCTGCCATGGGGGTCCATCGTTTCATTTTCAGGCAATTTTGTATGTCTCACAATGATTACTTATTAGGTCAGTAGGCATAGAGTAGGCGGCCTTTTGTGGCCGCTCGAAAACATTAGATAACGCCACAACTTGGTCGAATGCATTTTCGACTACGTATGCAAGTTGTCTAAAGTGGACAATCTCAAAACATTTCACACCCCTTTTACACCGGTATTTATCGTTGTCCACTTGTGATTTGATCGACCAAAACACATACCAAGTGTAAACCGTAGATAAGCCTTAACCCTTTGCAAAGAAATATAATCCATTAAATGTAGAAAAAACATTGCAAGCAACATTGATAATAATTCGAAGAATTAATTTAATCTCAGAACGATCTCAAAATAAAAAGAACTGCTAAAGTCTGATTTTGTGGTAGCTGTTATTATTGTAATATTAATTATATAAAGTTATGAAGGATTTCTAATGTCTGACGTCAGTGTTGAGTACTACTGTAAGGTTAAGGGTTAACTAAAGGCATGCTTTAAATTATTACTTGAAAACATTTGTTAGAAATTTAGAAAATTTAATCACTTGCACTACTTAAGTATTTTAAAAAATTACACACTAGTTTTTAAAATAGGGTAAATTTTACATTTCCAAAGGAACCTTCCCAACGCTGATCAAACATGATCAAACGTAAATCATGTATTATGATGAAAAATTATTTTCACAAAAATATTAAGGAGCACACCTGTAATAATAATGCAAAATGTTCCTTGATCAGCAAATCAGCATATTCAAATGATTTCTGAAGGATCATGTGACACTGAAGACTGGAGTAATGATTCTAAAAATTCAGCTTTGCCTCATCAATACATTTTAAAATATATTCAAAAAGAAAACACTTGACATTTAGGAAACAGTGAAACAGATTGAATTTAATGTAATGTAATAATTTTACAATTTGACTGCTTTTACTCTATTTTAAATAAATTTAGCCTTGGTGAACATAAGAGACTTCTTCCAAATTTCCTTTTTTTTTTTCTCCAGTTCCCTGCTGTTCAGAGTGCTGTTTTCATTTTCTCACTTTGACTGAAGACTCCTGAGCTTAACAATTCTTTAAAGGCTCACTAAAAAAATTAATACAGAAGTCCACCAAGGCCATTTTTTCAACAATATGTCACCACAATGAGTCACATGATGGCACCAATGATGGCTGCTTTAATGAACCAATCTAAACCAATATACTTTGTATATGCAGTAGATGGATATAATGCATTTACAAATGTTAGTCAACTAGTGGTGATCCATACACTAAAAGTTTACACAAAATATGTTCCACAAAAGGAAGTCATGAGGGTTAGTAAGTGATGACTCTTTTAATGTACTTGAATTTTGTGGTGAACTGTTCCTTTGAGGATTCTCAGAAAAAAAAAAATAATAATTTGATGTCAAATCAATGAGAGTAGGACACTGATTTCAGTAACATCTCAGCTGTGCTAATGTCTAAATGACTGCATTCAGGGTCATACCATTCACACCTCGTGGCATTTTATTCCATCCACACAAACCCTATTATTTGTTTTTTTAAATGTCCATTTCAGATGGAAAACAGCATGAGCATGTAATAAGGAGGAGGGTGAGAAACACACAGGGAGCGTGAGAAAGACGAGGTGGTCTAAAAAGTTATTTTCTAGGCACGTTGATGAAAAGCAGTATGCTTGCTTTAGATATCCATGGCAACCTTATGCTATGAATTGAGTCTGGAAGATGCATGGTAACACAGCAGATACACTCTTTATGTTTGACAGTGATGCTGAGCGTGTGAGAGTGTTTGTCTGTGTGTGAGACTGAAAGGGACTGTGTGTGTGATACTGTGTGTTTGTGTGTGTACAAGGGGAGAGAAACAGAGTAAAAGAGGCAGAGGGGGTAAACAAGGACCTGGGCAACTTGCCTAAATCCTGCCTGTCTCACAGTGAGTTTGCTAAATGAATATCTAATTTGCAGAGGGTCTTAGATGGAGCGGAGAAGAGTACATGCTGTGCCTTTCAACTAAACTACAGAGATAACAGAGATCCAACAACAGGCTGTAGAAGGCCTAAGAGCTACTGGGGTTTTGTAAGCTCAGATGATTTTATTTTTGGTTTTATTTAATTTCCATAGCACTCAAAAGGAGATTTTTAGGAAAATGTCCAGACTGCTCTTTTTATACATCCAGAAAAACCCCAAGCTGTCCCATAAAGAGCCATAGAAACATCAAATCACAAGAAGGTGAAAAATGATTTTTAGTAACTTAACTGATTCAAATATCATCACAAAATTAATAAGAACTATGTATGAGAGCAGAATTAAAATGATTACCGGTATATAGATATATCCATCTATCAATTATTGGTTGAACTATAAGAAGCAGTTCTTCTGAAAATGATTAATTGTTTACACTTTGAACATGTGATTTGAATATCACAAGAGATGGAAACATGCATTATATTATAATAGGTTTGTTGACCTGTATGGTGTGTAGAGAATTCAAATCCAGTGCCAATCAGAACTACAAGCCTTTAGAAGGTAATAAACGTGGATTTTTGTTCTACTTAAACATGGACAACAAAAGCAGCTTGCACACTGATGTGTATGCTTGTTAAACTGGTTTTTATTTTTTATTTTTTATGGTTGGTTTTTAGAGCCACATTTTGAAGTTTGCTTTGAAGGCCTTTGTTAGACATCTACCTTAAATAGTCTCATAATTTGCCTCCAATATCCGCAGTGCATTTGCTTCTGATGTCAGATGATGCCACAGCACCTGCATATAAAGAAGACAAACATTACCTAGATACAATACAGTTAAACAATAATAATACACTTGAGACTCATGTTGGAGGCAATATATTTTAGTATTATTTATATACTATTATAGTATTCATTAAACTTTTTAGATTTTTTTTTATATTTCTTACATTTTTTAATAATTTCAGAAGTAATTTTGTGCTTGTCATTTTTTTGAATGTCTCGATTTAGATTTATCTTTTTTAGTCTAAGTAATTTTTGTTCATTTTAGTATTTCAACTTAAGTTATTTCAATTAGTTATTAAGGCAACATTTTTCTAATTTTCAAAAATCATCTCTAAGTCTTTATTTTTTTTTATCTATTATTTATTTTTCTTTTCACTTTCAGCTTTATTTTCAGTTCATCTCAATGAACAAAATAAATGTTTATGCTGTGTAGTGTATTTTTCTCTCAGTTGTTTTGAATAAGTGATTTATCAATGAATTATTATTTTGAGTAGGTTCCTTTTATTTAAACGGGTAAGCAAAACAGTTTGTAGGTAGCACTAAGGCTTTATCTTATTTAGACCATTTTTGTAGTTCATAGTCTTTCCAGATTTTGAGGATATTTGTGATACTTTTTTTTTTTTTTATATCATTATTTAGACTGTTGGCTTACATATGTCTCATCTTCTTGTTGTCAATGTAGAGCCAGGAACTTAACAAGCTGCTTGACTGGTGTTCATCTGCAGGTTTGGGTCGCTCTGGTACGCTAGTGGAGGCAATCTGACAGCCTGTTCTCCAAGAGTGGGCTTAACATTGAATCGTTCTATCAAGACGACAAATAAATATACTCTACAGTATAGCATCCTTCCCCAAGACATACAAATCTCAGGGCAAATCAAAAGATGCATGGTGTGTTACTCACTTGGGTCTTGTGTTCTCTCCTCTTTTCTCTGTTCTATCTGTCTGTGTATGATTGCAAGAACCTTGCGCTGGTTGGTGATGATGTTTGGTTCAGCTATAACCTCACTGAGACTCAAGTTGCTCTTTATGGCCACTGAGGCTGTGGCTCGAGCCACCATAGGCAACTGGTCTTGATAAGCCTTATCTGTGAAGTCTTGCTCCACCCTCTGGATGGTTTGGATCCTACAGGATTCACAAAAAAGGTGTGAGATGAATTAGTTAGTTTAAATAACTAATTGGTTTAAATATAACTGTGTCTTTTGAAAATTAAAAATGGGCTTTATATACCAGAATGGAGAAAAACTAAATATGAAATTGTATTTGAAAACAATGCCTAAAGGGCTATTTGGCTAATATTTGATTTACATTATCTTATGGGAATGGAAAATGCATAAAGAAAGTAAATATGAACGCTCACCTTCTGTTGGTCAGGAAGGTGTAGATGTCTTGCACGAGAAGCTCTGCAGCTCCAGGTTTACAGTGGATTGTGCCATCTATGACCTCTTTCAACAGACTGATGTTTTGCTTCTCAAAAAACTTTTAAATAACCAAAGGTATATCACAGAAAATATCTTTATTAAACAGCTAGATCGTTATTAAATTGGCATGCTTTTAAAGCACAATAAACAAATCATGAAAATAAATGATCAATTATTTCATGTAATTTTATCATTTCTGGTATCTAACTCACTCTCTCAATCTGGGACCAGTTGGATTGTTTGGTAGCCAGTGAAGCTCCATTATCATAGGAGTGCATATGAAAATCCCTTGGGAAGTACCAGGAAAATATTTCGGCCACTAGGTATCCATTGGAAAGGTCTCTTTGGTCAAAAGACAGCAAGGCATGTAAGCACATCTCATATTTAGTAGTAATTCAAAGTCCTTAGTCTTGTTTATTTTTGAAAATAGTTTTTGAACCACGTTTGTTATATTTTTCATGAAACCAGATGTTACATATTAACTTTTTATTCAAAACGAACAAAATCGACGGATGTTGACTAAATATTGAAATAGAGTCCTCATTGGGGAATTTTAAATTAATATTTACTGTACTTGATGAGAAAAAAAATTGCTAGCAACATAGCACTTGTGAACTTTTATACAAGTAAAAATATATTGAGATCCCCTAAATGGCTCAAGTTTTGGCGATTTATCGTATCTTCTCTGGCGCACTCACCTGCGGACGTTTTTTGGGAAAAACGATAAATCAAGACTTTGCAGCCATTTCAAAACCTCTCGTGGTAGACCAGCCTTCTTGGGGGGCTGTGAATAGGCCATTACTTACTATAGGTAACGACAGACAGAAACGAGGAGCAGCCTTACATTTGTTAGAGGAAAAGGACAAGCCCCTTCGGTTCATTGTTTACAGTCGCATGGAAACAAGCTCGACAACACGCGCTGGAGTTGATGTGCTGCCACCTGCTGGCAGATGATATGTTTCATTTGTAGAACATTCTACTGTGATCTTTTTTTACACTATGGAAGTCTATGGCTACTGTCAACTGTTTAACAACATTCAGCCTGATGTAAATCATGACAGTATTGTATTTATTTATTTATTTTATTTATTTATTTATTTATTTATTTATTTTTGGGGGGGGGAGACTATCCCATTAAAGGAACACTGGATCACTGGAATGAGATATTTTTAAATCTAACAAACGTTACGAATATTAACCATGGTTTTATTGTAGTAAAAGTTTAGAAACCATGCTTTTTTTGGCGTATTGATTCCCATTTGTATAACCACAGTTTTAATAAAAATACCAAAATACCATGGTTATGGTTTGTGTAGCAAAACCATGGTTAATTTGTGGTTAATATGGTTCAACTTTTTGTTGTTGATTTTTCATTTGTAGTAAAACCATGGTTATATTCGTAATATATCTCGTTCGTAATATATAGGCCTATATTTTATTTATTACAGTAAGATAATCAAAATTGGGTATCAGTCCTAATTTTATTTATATACCATCACTGGCGTATTCTTGTTAACCTCTTAAATGTCACTCACATTTTTAAACAGACTTGAAATTGTATGATCCAAACCTACATTTTTATAATTGATTACTGAAAACATTTTGTAACATGACTTTGTACCATTTTCATGGTAATGCAATGTTTGATTTTAAAATGGGTTTCAACGGAAGAATTTTGAGATTTTACGTTTTTCAAGTGATATATAATTTCTGATGATTTCTAAAGTGTGATAGAGAAAAAGGCAACAAAGAAGACCTTTTTTTGACAAAGGTCAGAACTCCTGTTATACTCTTGCCATAAATTAATCTATTACTTACATAATTTTTAACAAAAAAGATTGGTAAAATATCTATTTAGGAGTCCTAGACCTTTCCAACGATATATAGTTTGTCATGATTAGATTTAATTGTAATATAGTGAAGTAAACGTAGGCGTCCTGTATACGGGACAGGGTGACAGTTAACAGGTTAAATCAGACCACAGACACAGGAAACAATTATTATTAAATGGAAAAAGGTAAAAACAGCTTTTATTATTTAGGCTATAAGTCAAAGTAAGTCATTAGTACAGTAAAACCAAGCAAACATAAGAACATTATCTATATTGTAGAAAGTTCTTCATGGCTTTAGGGAGGGGCTAATGTGGTAGAGTCGGGAACGTCCCAAACTCTCCCTGATTTGCTGACGGCACAGTTGACGCAGATAACGGGTGTCACTGTAAATGATACAATACTGATAAAAGCTGATCCAGTGAAACATGTAAAAGTCAAAACATCAGTGACTTCTGAGTCTATCAGTCTGCTGCATATGTAACCCACCTTCATAAATCAATAGGAAATCCATCGGTAAGGCTCCCTGGAGGAGCATCCTCCATGGACCGCTTATACTCCAGGTTGCGTGCATTTACATCTGCCCCAAATTCCAGCAGGAGCTTCACTATGCTTATTCAGTCTTTCTGGGCTTCTGCATGAAGAGGACTCTCTAAATGTGTGCCTCTCTGCACATTTGCACCTGTGATAGTGAAAATCCAGCATAGGTTATTTTCAGAAAATATTGCATTTTGTTTGATCAATGTTTCATTTCTTATTCCAATCTAACATTATAAACTATTTTAGTGTCATTTTCATCACTTGTATTTTGTGTCAATGCCTGTAAAGCACTATGAATTGCATTGAATTTGCTGAAAGGTGAGTTTGGTTTGATTGATTGAACCTGAGTTGTGATGAGATAAAATATATATATATATAGTCATTTGAGAGTAATTTCTTTTATTTTCATTTTCACTCACGTAAAAATCAATCTGACACTAAATGAACTCACTGAATCCATCAGAGCGGCTACTGAATCAACACTTAATAAACTCCATCTTATTGCTACTTCAAACATTGTTCATCTCGAAACTAATCTACTTTTTATGTACTTGTGAAACTTACTTTAATTATAGGCTGGTTGTTTTAAACTGATTGCCATAAAACTGCTGTTTGTTTATCTACTTGCACAGTGTCTAGACATCCTAAACGGCCGGCTGAGCTGGAATTAAGCAATGGAGACACTCCATCTTCAGTTGTCACATTAACCTGAACACACAGACATTGAATACGAGCCAAAAGAAGAGAAAGTGTCACGAAATTATATGAAAAATGAAACAGCTGAACACAAATGTATGTATATATATATATATCAAATATTTTTTTCTACAATTAATACGTGAATAGAAAAAATAAGTAAGCAATAGAATAATATAGTATACCGTATTATACACTATAATAATAACAAAATAAATTATATAATGATTATATAAATATAAAAAAGTATTTAATATAGATAATTGTAGTTTTACAAAAATGTTTTACAAAAGAATATCACAAAGTTCACATTTAATGTGTTACTTGCCATTTCTTTGTATAATCAATTGTGAAATTGACTAGCAATTTCTGGGTGAATATTGTTTCTAATCTAAACCATTTTTTCAGTGTAGAACTAATAACTAATAATAGTTGATAATTTCATTTTTAATAATTATTGAAAGCTAAAAAACAAATATAATATTATTTAATGCATATAATAATGACAAAGGAAAAGATGATGATTATATGAAAAATATATAAAAAAGAATCTAAAATTCATAATTTAATAAATATATTTAATCATCATCATATTTCAGTGCAATAGAGCAAAAATCTTCCACTGTATTAAAAAATGCTAAATTCTGTAACACAAGCCTATAGCCTGCTTATCAAGACCTGTGAAATGAAAGTGTTACCAATCATCCCTGCAGAGACGCTGGCTCCAGCATCTATCAGGGCTCTGGAACAGGCAACATGGCTCTCTAATATGCACACGTCATGAAGAAGGCTAACGTGGTCTATTGTCCGCACATTCATGCTGGGGCCCTGAGAACAGTTTAAGAGAAATGAATATTGCATTCGAATGTGTAGGATTCTTTTATTCCAGATGGTGGCAGCAATGCCTTTCACTATCGTGCATGACAGCTTACGCTATTCACCTCTACATCAAATGTGTATTACATTACTTATCCGGTAGAGTGCATGTGACTACAAGATATAAGTACTACACATATTAATATAATTACTTATTTCTTATATTACAGTTCAACTTAAGGTCATTTAAATGAGAAACTACCTGTGCAATGAGGGTCTTGAGAGCCAGCAGTCCTCCTTGTCTGGCAGCATCATGAAGAGCAGAGCGGACCCTGGAGAAGAAGAAAAACAAGTGATTTGCCAAACAGGAACTTTAGGAATTTTAAATATAAATACTATCTTGTATACATACATGCATACAGATATACAGATTGAGGACCCAAAATCTTAGTAGTGGAAATCTATCTATTTTGCCTTTTCAAATTTATTAAAACAGATATAATGTTTTTTTTTATATTATTATTATTGAATTGTTTTAATAATAATGTTATATGTTTATATGTCAATTCTTTAGCAATATCCCAAATAAAAGTTTTTGTTAACATAAAAGTGTGTGCTGTGTATGTGTATTATGTATATATAAACACATGCATGTATATATTTAAGAAACATATGCTATGTTTATGTTAAATATATGTATATATAATATATAAATGTATATTTATGTATGAAATATTTTCAAAATACCATTCTACATAAAAAATAAACACATAAACACAGTACACATACATTTGTGTACTGTGTACACATACATTCGTTTATTATGTAAAAAACTTTGTTTTAATCGCAATCATTTGACAGCACTATCGTATATATATATATATATATATATATATATATATATATATACATATGTATATGTGTGTGTGTGTGTGTGTGTGTGCGCGCTTCTATTTTGCATTAATTAAATTTTCTAATTTAATTCACATTTTTCCCAATTAATTGTTTTCTACAAAAATTATATTTTATATTTTATGTATTACAAACGTCTAATTTTGTCATTACTTTTTTTATTATTATTAAAAGTCAAATAATCTTATTTTAAGATACAGCAGTGTACACACCAGTCGATATCCAGAATAACTTCTGATGCATTCCACAAGTCATCATCGTCACCTCCCTTCATCGCTCACTCAAATATAATATTATACTTCAAGTCAAAAACATAAACCAGCTCTCTGTTGACACAGTTTGAACCGCCTCGCAAATCTGTATCTTTCGATTTTCCCTCTTAGCTTCACATTCAAGAACAATTAATTCAAGAACACAGCTCACTTTTGCACTCAGGATATTGTAAGTCGGTCCACGTACACACGAAACATATCAAAGCACCAACCTTGGCTGGTTAACCAGCTCAGCAAGACTTCCACTTTGACAGAGCTTGTGTCCCTTCAGGAAAATGTTTCCTCCTTATATCATTCTCTTCAAAAAAATGCTTTAAAAGAGTCACTGAAGCTGTCTGCTGTTTTTATCTATGTTGCCCTACTTAAATTGCTTAGTAAATGCCAGACTATGGCAATCCCCTGTGACTATCGCCCGTCTCTGTTCCTCTCTCCCTGATCTTAAACTTGGAGAAGTAGTTTTCTGAGATGCTCTGCGAGACAACTTGTTTACACCAAAAGCCCTTACTGCTGTTTATGCGGCCCGGCTGCACTGTTCAAAATCTAGCAGACATGCATCTGGCTGCACAAGTGCTTGATAGACTGAAGATAACTGCGTCTCTTGTATAGTCAAAGGGTGGGGGGGGGGGGGTGCGTGGCCTCAATTCTATTTATACAACTCTGTAAACAGCAGCCTGGCAGCCATTCCTGGGCTTCCATGTGCTTGATGTTGCATGTTTAGGATCTTTGGTCATGTGATCATACAGTAGGTACTGAAGCTCAAATATGAATGTTAAGAATGTGCTTTGGAATGCAGATATGACGCTTCCTGAACTGTTTAGTGTTTGAAAAGCATATCTAAAACACCATAATGTAAAACGGAACTCCCTGTTGTGGTCCTCATCACATGCAATGGCAGCTATTATAAACAAATAAAGCTACACTGCAGGAAACCCATTGTGCAATAGTAATATCCCCAGTGTTCCAAATATTTCAATGCAAACAGGCCATCATAAAGGGTAAACGCTAGCAATAGGACATTAAATCCACACTCCTGCTACCCAAGTGTGCGCTCTACTTACCATGTCCTTGACCATTATCATAGAGCTCAGCTGAAATCTGGGGAGCCTCCTTGAAGTTGCCTTTGATGATGTAGAAGTGCGTGAGTAGATTAAGGTAATTCTAATGAAAAGTTTGAAGCAGAAGAGGGCCAAGATGGTGAGGTAAACATTGGACAGCTGTACTGCAAATGGCCATTAAGAATGTTTTGTGGCAGGATAAGTGCACTGTTGTATCCCACCCAAACAACACCCCCCATGCACTTGGGTCCTTACTGCAGCTCAAGTAAGAATTTTATATCATTTACACCTGTGTGTATATATATATATATATATATATATATATATATATATATATATATATATATATATATATATATATATATATACACACACACACACACACACACCGGGGCTAGTAAAGGGGCTTTTCACCTGTACACAAATAAGCAGTTGAATTCAATATAATACAAAATACTGAACCCTTTTCTTGTTTATTTTATCCAAATAAATAGACTACAACAAGTTGTAGCCTACTGAGTGAAATGATGTGCAGCAACTCAAGAAGTAAAGTAATACCTCTATCTACACTTGACTGAGTAAATTCTAAAGATATATAGCTTGTGTAGTAGCCCATGTAATCTTATAGCCTATACCTTACCCAGAATATAAGAAATCTTTTGGAGTCAACCAGTTTATTCATGGAAAACAGCAATGGTTTGCATAATATTGCCCTAAAAATGTATTCACGTGAATGTACTTACATTGTATAATCTCAAAAACAAACAAAAAAAAGTTTTAGCAACTTTCTACACAGTGACGACTTCCGACGCGTCGAAGGCGCATGCGCAGATTTGAATCATCTGGCGGGTCTTTCTGTTTCATAGTTGCGTAACGTAGCCTACAACATTAGCGATCTTCTTGATTTGTTTGCAGTTTGCTGTTAAATACAAGGCGCAATGGTCGAGGGTCCGGGTTGCACTTTAAATGGAGAAAAGATTCGTGCAAGAGTTCAAAAAGGACAAAAAATTTTAGACGTACGAAGAAATGAAACCAACAAATCAGTAAGTGTATGGCATCATCTCACCTGATGATATAGCAGTCCTCCGTAAATGACATACATACGAATGTTTACTTGTTTTATTTCTTTTTCTTTTTTTTTCAGTCTGATGGCAGTAGCAGCAGCTCTTTCCAGTGCTTTATGGGCTGTGAGTTTACAGGCGTGGAGACACTTGGGAAAGAGCTCTTCATGTATTTTGGCTTCAGAGCTCTGAGGTTTGTTTTAATTTATTATTATAAAAAAGGGTAGATTGATACACTTTTTATTTTAAATGATCATTTTATGGAGCGATTTGTTAGAAGTTTTGGACCAAATATAAGTTTCTTCCCTCATGAAGGCAGATTGAAATTGTCTGGCTTGCTTCCCAGAGCCCTGTTTAGATTTGAAAAGCACCAAAGTCATGAAATTATGTTCTGATTTATGGTTACATTAAGTTGCTGAATGTAATGAATGTATTTTTGGACATCTTAAAGGGCAACTGAGAGTATAGGAAAGAAGTAAATTTAATGTTGAATCGATGTCATTAAGATTTGTAAAATATGTACAAATGTGAATTTCAGAACGTATATATATATATATATACCCAACGTTTCTCATGCTCATCAAGGCTGTATTTATTTGATCAAAATACAGAAAAAAACAATATTTTGTGAAATATTATTGCAATTTAATATGTTTCTATTTTAACATACTACACATTTTAATTTGTTCATGTGATGCAAAGCTGTATTTTCAGCATCATTACTCCAGTCTTCAGTGTGACACGATCTTTCAGAAATAATTCACTTTTTTCATTTCTTTTCTTATTTTATTTTATTTTACTAATATTTTATACAGCAAGGATGTGTTAAATGTATAAAAAGTGGTAGCAAAGACTCATATTGTTAGAAAAGTAAAAAACAAAACAAAAAAAAACACACAAAGCAGCACAACTGTTTTCAGCGCTGATAATAAATCAGCATATTAGAATGATTTCTGAAGGATCATGTGACACTAAAGACTGGGTAATAATGCTGAAAATTCAGCTTTGATCACAGAAATAAATTATATATAAAGTATACTAAAACAGAAAACAAATATTAGAAATTGAAATATCTCACAATATTGAATTTTTTTCAGTATTTTTGATCAAATAAATACAGCCTTGATAAGCACGAGACTCCATAAAAAAATAAAAAAAAAACATTAAAAAAACTAACTGATCCCAAACTTTTGAACAGCAGTGTGTATGTACAGTGCCCTCCATAACTACTTGAACAGTAAAGACAAAATTCCTGTGGAGTGAAGAAATTTGCAAATACGATTAAAAGATGAATATGAGACAAAACTACAGAATGTCACATTTAATTATTAGCTGTTGCAACAAATACGTTTTACCAAATAAAAAGTTACCGCACTTTTAGAGTTCATCCCACTATTTGGTGTGAGCATAAGTATTGGGACAGTTAAACTTTAGGCAGATAAGATTAAAAGCTAATATTTAGTTGCAGATCCCTTGCATGCAATCAGATCAGTGAGTCTACGACCCATAGACAACACCAGAGTCTTGGTCTCATACTTTGAAATGATTTTCCCAGCCTTTATTGCAGCCAATTCTAACTTTTGCTTGTTTTGGGGAGTTTCTGCTTTAAGTCTCCTCTTCAGCTGGTGAATTTAATGTTCAATCAGATTTAAATCTGGATATTGATTTGGTCACTCGAAGACTTTCCATTTCTTTTCCCTGATAAACTCCTTGACGGAACCGGCAGGGTGCTATGGGTCAGCGCTTTCTGATGAGTCTGGTGACATTTTCTTGAATACTGGTAGACAAGATAGTCTTGTACCCTTCCAGATTCATTCTGCTAATGTCATCATACATTAAAATGAGATGGCCTGTTCTAGAGACAGCCATGCATGCCCATGCCATGACACCACCTCCACCAAGCTTTACAGATGAAGTACATACAGCTTGGCATCATTTGAAGTTCCCTTTTTCTCTACACTTTTCCTCTCCCATCACTTAGATAAAGGTTAATCTTGGTCTCATCTGTTCATAATGTTCCAAAACTCTACTGACTTTTGCAAATCTAATCTTGCCTTTTTTTTTACTTTTGGTGCTGGTTAGAGGTTTGCATCTTGCGGTGTATCTTCTGTAATTCTGTCAAATTCTCCTGCAGACTGTAGATTGACAGAGCATCACTCCAGCTTTCTGGAGGTTGTTGGTGATTTTACAGACATTTAAATTTTTTCACCGCTTTTATGATTTTGTCAGTCATCAACTACTGTTGTTTTTCTCAGCCGATCAAATGCTACTAAATGATATCTTTTCAAGTGATGTTTAAATCTACAAATGTTTGGTACTTGGCATACAAATGAAAATCTAGCACAGATATAGCTGAAAATCCTTTTCCAGTAATGACAAATAACTGAAATTGATTGGTATAAAAAGGGTGAAATCATTTTAACTGTACTTTAAATTTGTTTTGATTTAGATTGCACTTTGGCATGAATGGTTCCTTGAGAATAAACCCCCTGGAGAAGGATTTGAAAGGAAAACCCCAAGTGTTGGTTATTCAACTTACCAAAGATGCTGTCTGTTTCATTGACACAACTGTAGAAATCAGGTAACATTTCTTCTAACAGCTCCGATTATAGTTATATAAAACTTCCATTTCATTCCTAAGTATTTTAGGATAAGTATTAAATTTAATCCCGGATTAGATAACATCTTCATCGAAAGTCGAGCACTTTATCCTAATGTACATCTGAGAGGTCAGCTCATCAAGTGCAGGTCTTAAGTAGGCAACTTCCCTGTTGCCAAAACGTTCGCTATGGCGGATTACATTCCAGACCATCATAACTCAGCGTGATCCAGACAGCCCGACTCTTTTCATTTTTACACCGAGCCTTCAAAGATTCTGACTCCTCAGGGAATAATAATTCTGTTTGCTTCCCCTAGACTCTCAGATGACTGTGTGCAGAGAGTAAGAGCCATGGAGGCTCTCGATATCTGTTCACCCAAGTTTAGTTTCTCTCAGGCGGTGGAAGCTGTAAAGAGAGAGAGTGGGAGAATGCTCTGTGATGTTCTGTTGGATCAGGCCGTCCTACCTGGTGTAGGAAACATAATTAAAAACGAAGCGCTCTTCGACAGTGGCCTTAACCCGGCTGTCAAGGTACAATTTGCTTTGTGCAGTACCAACACAAAGTCAATATCTCTGTCGCATGGTACAGTTGAATGAATGTTTTACACCTTGTTTAAAATATTTTTAGAGTGGTAATTTTTTCAATTCATTCTTCTTCACTTTTAAAGATCAGGCAGTTGACAAGCGAACAAGTTCACCATCTTGTGAAGATGACACGAGATTTTACACTCCTATTTTATAAGGTATCTTATACTCTGCATTTTTACATTAAATTAGCAATGTAGCTTTTGTCAGATCTGCATTCAATTTATACTTTTCAAAACAGTGTAGAAAGAATGGATCCCCACTTTACAAGCATTACAAGGTGTATAAACGTCCAAACTGTGGCCAGTGCAGTGGAACTGTCACTGTCTGTCGACTGGGAGACAATGGCAGGATGACATACTACTGTCAGCGCTGTCAAACAGGTGATCCAAGTGAAGTAAACATCAGGTGAGCTGCACATCTTCTCAGTTACTCATTCATATACACACAAAAATCCAATCTAGTTACTGACTTTTCAATTTCACAGTAAACTCCCAACTCGTAATAGTCTGATTGGATGGGCTTATCAAGGAGGAACGAGCAGCAATGATCATGTGGCAAAACGAGAGGAGGAAGAGTGGGCGTGTTCCCTTTGCACTTTAATCAATCGACCAATTAACAAGTATTGTGATGCTTGTATGAGCCCTAGACCGGAAGGTACGTTTCGGACATGTATTGGTGCAGAAATGCACATTTGAGTGTAGTTCATATCTTACTCGCACTCTCTTTTCTCAGTACCTAAAGAGCCCACAAAGCTGGAACATTCACCTTTGAGTCGAGACCTGATCCGCTACCCCTGCAACAGTTTTAGCAAACCCCTGCAGGAAATAAAGATGAATCGTAAGACTGCATTTGGGACAACCACTCTAGTCCTAACCAGCCTCAGCGCAAAACCTGACTCTCCTTCAAGTCCCGCCATTAACCAGGCACACACACTAGAGACAATGAGGGGTCTGAGCACGCACAGCAACTGGCAGTGGAAGAGTCCCAGTAATGGTGTGAGTGGGATGCAGTTCAGAGGAAATGAGCCCCATAAGAGAGAATCTCCAGCAGACCACAGTCAGCCTAACAAGAGAATGAAAACCATGAATGGACTGTCTGGAGGAAGCATGCCAAGGTGAGCGAGTGCAGTTTGGCCTGTGACAAGATATTAGTGAATACTGATATTTTAATTCATTAATATATTCTATAACCAAAGAATACCATCAAGTTTGATTTATAGCACGATCATCCCAAACCCAAAAGCACCTAAGATTTTGTATCTTTCTAATCTTTTTTTGAGCCACTGCGTCACTGCTGTTTTTCATGAACAAAAACATTCTTTAGAATATCTTATTTTGTGATCAGCAAAAATATAATTAAAAGTAAATTGATGATTTTTGCGTGAATGACCATCTTGAATGAAGTTGATGGCAAAATGTCAAATTAATAAAGCTGATTTAGAATAACAGAATCATATCTCACCATAACTAAGCAGGGGCACACAGAGTAATGACACATCCCTACCCACAACCCCCTGCTGCAAAAGTCATCACCGACCATGCGCCCTGAGGGTGGTCACTAAGGAAGGAGAAAACAAAGGCAGGCAGTTCTACACCTGCTCCCTGCCACGAGAGACTCAATGTAACTTCTTTGAGGTAAGAAAGTGTCAACTTGTATTTGAAATCTAGGTAAAATTAAAACAATTTTAGTCTTTAAATCAATTAGAAATAAATTTAAAGTTTGAAACTTAAACCAGAATTGCGGGTTTGTACTCATATCTCTGATTCTTGCAACAGTGGGCAGACCTGCATTTTCCCATGTGTCAGCATGGCAAACGGACTCTTATGAAGACTGTGCTGAAACTGGGACCAAATAACGGCCGCAACTTCTACACATGCCCAGTTAAAATGGGCAAGCAATGTAATTTCTTCCAGTGGGCTGAGAACGGCCCTGGCATCTCAATTCTGCCTGGCTGCTGAATCCACGAGTTGGACATGGCAACTTTTGGAGCATTGCTTGCTTTTTAATGTTGAGATGATGAAAACGTATGTGTGTGCTTCTTTCTGATTAAATAAATGCATATTTTGAAATAAAGCATTTCCAATTTCAATCTTTTCCCATTGGTTTCAGTGAAAACTAGTTATAAACATCTCAGACCTCAATGTCTTTCAAACAGATTTTTTAAAAATATATTAAAAGTTTAATTGATCACAAGGCATATACAAATCAATAATTCATTAACAAACTTTAAAAAATATGTAAAAACAAAATGCTTGTAATTCAAAAGCAGTCCACCACCTGCAACTGAGACTGGTTTGTCTGTGGGTTAACCACCATAAAGGGGAACTGGCTAAACCCAGGACGTTTGTTACAAGCAGCACCTTTGGATACAAGTTTTGACAAATTTCATTATTATTGTTCATATTCAGAATGATTACACAAACTGTTTTAAGAAACAAACATTATTAGCATTCTCTCACCATATCCACCAGTAGTATTGGCACAAATCATTGCTCCAAAGAAATTGGGGTAGTACTTCTTGATTCTGGAGATGGCTGTCTTACAGGCAACAGTGGGTTGGTCTCCATTTCTCATTAAATCAACAGCTAGAAAACTGATACACATATATAAAATCAAGAAAAGCCTTCAATTAGAAGGTTCAGTAGAATCACACATTTAATTTATCAAAGGCAGTTCATATAAAGCAATCTCTTGAGACTGGTGATTATTACCTAGGAAGGAAACGCATCATGATGTCTCCATCCCCTGTGGCGGCCGCTCCCCCCGCTGTGCTATCGGCATAAGCCCCTGCTCCAGCCACTGGCGAGTCACCTACACGGCTACAGATCAGCATGCATATACTTCACTAAAGCTTTATTGACAGGGGACTGCAAACCCATTTCTGTCAGTAAAACTAAATCTCAGTGAGCAAGGTTCTTGAGGTTCTGTTTTTCTTCAGTTTTAAACACTTATGCATTCTGGCTTCAACAGGACAGTTGAGACATACTAAACTGACAGGCGTTCGTACTCACCCTGGAATCTTATGTGTTGCTCCATTAGTGGATGTTGCAGCAGCCACCTGTCCGTTCTTACCAATCGCAATCATTCCTAATGAGAATTTATGGCAAGAACGTAATGCTTAGATCATACGCATCAATGAATTGAATCAAGCAATGGTTTTCAATTATGTCCTCAAGGCATTCGGCCCATTTATCATACTTCATTTTTATGATGCAAATTGAAACTAATGAGTTTGGTACTCTGTGGGCAAGTCCAGGTCTGCATTCAGAAAAACATTTATTTTCACTTACAGACAAAAGACTGATTATTTTGTCTGGCCAGATTATTATTATTTAAAAATATTTCATGTCTTACAATAAACAACAATCAACAGTTACCAATTGTGTCATGAGAACTGGGGTCAAAATTTCCCTTTGGATGCTTCAGCTTCCACGGCTTGGCTTTGGGTTTGAATGGCCCACATGATTTGGAAGGGTCTGGAAAAACATTCTGTAAAATAAAAATACAAAATAAACATGTAACTTATGCTTTCTTTTACAGTTTGATCTGGGACACAGAAAAACTTTACGACTTTAAAGCTTTTAAATTAGAATTACATAGCAAGGCTATCTATTTTTCATGTTGCTCTCTGATTTGCTTAACCCTTAATGTTTTCTGCAGAGAGATTTAGATTTTTTAAGTTTTGATTAAATTGGCCAACAACACTTACAGTTTAAATCGGGAGAATGGGAACTAAAAACAAAAAAATAAATAATGC
The DNA here is from genome assembly GCF_003368295.1 of Carassius auratus. Lineage (NCBI taxonomy): Eukaryota > Metazoa > Chordata > Actinopteri > Cypriniformes > Cyprinidae > Carassius > Carassius auratus. Next base: position 25,992,924 of record NC_039256.1, on the reverse strand, counting down.
ATTCTGAGCAATGTTTCAGATATTTCCATAGGGCTTTGATTGTGCCAACAGCAGAATGTTGGTATCAACCACTGTTTTCTTCATAAATCTCACTATGCATTATTCATTGTATTTCACGGTGCATATTTTCTTGTCAGTGATTACACAGATATCCTTCCAAAACATCTCAGGAAAGTCATGCATGAATTGAAGCAAACATGACTCTCTGCTTCTCACTGTACACTTATAAGATTCATTATGCACCAAGAATTCTGATTCTAACCATAATACAGACTAAAAACGTTATTTATATCTTAAAAAAAAATCTTTCAATGGTGTTTGGTACATTTGAAGTATACTGAAACGGTTTATCTGCCACAGATCATCTTCTAAACCCATCTTTGAAGTCGCCAAAGGTGCTTAAGAAGTTTAAAGGTAAACCCTGGAGTGATGATTACACTGAGGTTCCTGGTTTTTGGGGACTCACCTTTCTATAGTTGGGCTGGCAATTCTTCTGCAACCACTGGGAGAAAATAGCTATTGATTTGTTAGCTGACAAGTCCTCAGACATGAAGCCCATGTTTTCAGCAAAGATCGTGGCTGCATGAAGACAGAAAAGTTTTTTTTTTTCTTCAGTACTATTAAACTTTATATAGCAAGGGAGATTTGAACAAAAGGAATCACTTAGTTAAGCTGATTTAAAATAAACATTAGATACAAAAAAAAAAAAAAAATGGAGCAGCGGAAGACTGACTCAGCCTTTTTCTTATTGTAATGTGGATGTTAAGCAGCCATGCACAGAGAAATAAATATTTTTTTAGTACTCTATAATTCCTTTTAATTCGGAGAGCAGATGAAATTAATAAAAGACCACATCATTATAAATGGAATAACATCATGTAAAGTGCTGTATATTTCAAGCTGACATAAAATCTGTCCAGGCCTTCAGTGTCTGTACATAATTTTGAGAAATAAATAGTTGAAGAGGCCTTTTTAATACTCATATCACTCCATCTGTGATCACATTTCTTCCCCTATCTGATGTACTGTAAACAACAACTGAACCTCTTAACCATTGCAGCCACATGATTGGTTGGCTAGATATGAAGTGGTTATTGAGTGTACCTGATTCACCCACTATAAAGGTGTGCTCTGTGTGTTCCATCACAGCTCGGGCAACACCCACAGCATTTTTGACCCTGCGTAGGTCTGCCACTGCCCCTACTTCCATTGTGTCTCTGACAAACAGCAAACAAAGTCACAGCTGATATTTGTGGACCTGTCATAAGTAGCACAGGTATATTTTTAGCAATAGCCATCAATACATTGTATGGGTCAAAATGATTGATTTTTATTTTATGCCAAAAATCATTAGGATATTAAGTAAGATCATGTTCCATGAAGATATTTTGTAAATTCCCTCAGTAACTAAGTACTTTATTTTCTCTATATATTTTCTTATTTTATTTTTTTGCACCCTCAGATTCCAGATTTTCAAATAGCTGTATCTCGGCCAAATATTGTCCTTTCCTAACAAACTATACATCAGTGGAAAGCTTATTTATTCAGCTCGTCTATTCATTCATACAGCTCAGATTATATATAAATCTTAATAATAATAAAAAAGCCCCTTATGAGTGGTTTTGTGGTCTATGGTCACATTTAGCATATTGGTTTTAGAGGGAACAGAAAGGTCATTTACAATATAAAATGATGTGTGGATATTTTCAAGGATTGTAAGCACCCGTACGAACCCTGTTTCTAAACAAGAACCTACTATATGTAAACACTAAACCACTTTTAGTTAATATTCTGTTGCTTTTCGCTTTTGTCTACATTAAAACTTTCTAGGACGCGTTTTGTGGTGCCATCTTCAATAATTTTTTGCAATCAAAATAATTTAATAAATAGACTGTAATAGACTGTAACTATGATTAAACAAACTATGTGTGATATATAATAACACCAAAAGAACAAACTGTACAGTAAGTTGCCAATTTGGCATGATATTTTCAGATAGTTTAGTCTTATTTTAGTATCACTGAGATTTAACTGTAGTTCGTGTTAATATTTTGAATTATTTTTATTTTATTTTTTAACAACATTACTGTCAATAAGAAGCAAGTTAGAAGTTTATATATGTATGTATGTACATACTTTACATGGGTCAAAGACGGAAAAGTGTTTAAGCATTAAAAAAATGTGTAATACTGCTTTAAACTGTTGTAGTTTCCCCCCCCAAAAAATGCAAAAAGTTTTCTGTTTTATTTAATTGCAATTTTGTTTTTCTGAGCAAAAAAATAAATATCATACATTTTCCACTGATTTACAGAAGACACCCAATAAAATGTCATTCAGTGTAACAAGCTTGTCAGGCATATTTACAACAAAAATCGATTTATGACATAGTAAAAGACTAATTACTTTCACCCCAAATACTAATGAGTTGTAATTTTACATTTTTAACATATGCCACTATAGGTTTTGCCCATTTGTCAGTAACAGTTTTTTACTAATTTAAAACATAATAAAATTTAGTATGCTCCATTATTCTTTTAGATATTTTAATATGTACACGTCAGAATAAGAATGTTGTTTGAATTTTTGCATAAATATTGTGTTACACTGAATGACAATGTAACATTATTTAAACCAAATTTTGACATTTTATTCCCCAAAAACTTATTTGAAACCTTAAAAGTAGACATTTTACTTACATTTAATGTGCTTTCTATGGACACAAAATCACTTTTGTACATTCATTTTGATGCGGACACCTACGTCTTTGACCCACATACATTTCAGTTAACATTGTATTCCAAGTAAAGAAAATTATGTTTTGAAAAATAACGAAAAGTTAACATTTTTTATCTAACTATAATAGCCTTGCTGGCAATTATTATTAATGGTGATTATTAATGGCTGACAAACGTTTAGTGTTTTAAATTATTGTTCTGCTAAAGAAATCTGTCTCAGTGTGTGTTTTATGTTATTTAAACATTTATTTTTTTATTAAAATTGTTAATCTATGCCGAGTTACATTCTTTTTGTAATGCAATATATTAAAGTAGTACAACTGGACGTTTGAGTTAATGTATAGTGATTAATATTATTGGCTGAATTACTGGTTAAGTATATTGATGCATATGCCTAACGTTACCCATTCATGATCATCGCATCCAGGGTGGTCTCTCCGCGCTCATCCGGGCTCCCGCCGAACCCCACGCTGCCATCACACTGCTCGAGCTCACACCGTGCGCAGCCCCGCTCCACCGCGTCCAGAACCGAGCCGCCCTTCTGCAGCGTGCTCCAGGCTACAGACAGAACCCAGTTTAAAGTCTAGTCATTCCACAGAGCTCATACACGGAAAAGTCATGGCTAATCTGTCACCTGCGTTAGCTGCATCCTTAAATTGCCAAGTGTTGATCACCAAGGGCAGTGCAGCTTGATTCAGAGGAAGCAAACAAATGATAACAAATACTCTTTGAATCATATTCAATACTCAATGGATATAGCCTACATTTCCTTCTAAGAGTATATTATCGGAACAGCCTGGTCACGTGCGTGTCATGCATATCCGTGTTTTGTCACGTGATGTAATGAATATTTAAAGAGACCGCGGCGCGTAGTCACATATATTTAAGTAAATCATATTTTGAAGAATCAAAACGGTTGATTTCGAATTGAGTTTTCACTTTTATGTCCTAGGGGTTAAAACTAAACGTTTTTTTAATTTGTATTTTGACCAAATAGACAACTGAAAAGCTACCGAAAAGCATGTTTGAGATGAAGAGACTCGATGCCTGAAGAATAAAGATTGAAAATCAACGTAAATAGCACTTGGTAACAGATTTCCATTTTTTCCAATAATAATAATAATAATAATAATAATAATAATAATAATAGTAATAAAATCTCCTGAGATGCATGAAAATTTTGTTTTAAGAGAGTAGTTACTCATAGATAGATTTGAGACTGTACAGTCTATTAATAGTGTACTTCTTAATTATCATTATCATTATTTTATTTTTTGAGAAATCCTTTCCCCTAGTAGAGCACAATAGTCAGGTTTGAGAAGTAAAAATTACATTCATTTTCTCCATACGGGGAATAATTTGTTTATTTATTGGAAAAATGGCATTACTTAGGATTCTGCAAAGAAATTGAATCAGCAAACCATTCCAAAAGAACATTGTAAATTATATTATAGTTTAAAAAAAAAGTGAAAAAGCGGTTGAGCAGTCGAGCACTGTTGCTTTCTAAGCTGTAATGTACAGTAGCTTAAGACCATTGGCTTTTTAAAAGCTCTTTTATAGTGAGTCCTACATTGTTCATCACATGGGATTTAGTCACCTGGTTAAATAAAGCATATTATATACCCCAGCACAGAAACACTGCCAAACATAGGATGAAAAGGGGAACAATTATGTGGCCTGCCCTCTTACGCTAAACATGACAGCAATAGTACATACAATGCAGGCTTTGACAAAGTGTTGCTCTAACCAGAGAAAAAAAAAATGCAAAGATATTGAATTTGCTGTTACATTATTCATAGAAAGAGTATACAGTTTTATATTATATTTTATTCATGGATTTGCCCTCACACAATAATGTCTTATAAAAGAGTCTGATATGCAGCAGAGGGCTGCGCTGGAGCTTAGAGGAGGACAGCTCTGAAAGGCCAATAGAAAGAGTTATTAAATACACAGAGAGCAGGGCCAGATCTAACACTACTAATTTAAGTGACATAAGCAGAAGCTCTAGGTGTGTAATACAGCAATTTCTTTATGGTAATAATGTAATGACTATGGGGTTACCAGCATACCAAACAAACAAGTAAAAAAGCCCTGTCTTATAATAGAGGAAATAAGCAACATCCTACAGCATTATAAACATGGCTAAGATCTACTATGTTTGCAATGAGAATGTCCCTTCTGAAAGGAGTTAAAAACATGCAGAAAGCATTTTTAGAATGCATTCAGAAACACACCGATTTGACATAGCCATTGATTTGTACAATATGTGTGAAATCAACTTTATTATTTATATATACTATTATAGTATTTATTTTAATAGTTTTTTAGAATTTTTGTTTGCTTATGCCCTTTTTATTGTTTGTTTGTTTTCTACTATGCTTTCATTTATTTTTATTTATGTTTTAGTAATTTTTCAGTTAGTTGCCATGGCAACATTTCCAACTTTCATTTACATTTAAGCAGTCTTTCCAATAATATTTGCATTTTATTTCATATCTTTATCACCTTATTCCAGAGAACAGAAACAGAAACAGAAACAGTTTTTCTCAGCGTTCGTTAACATTAACATGGTTCTTTCTGGTCTTAAAGGGTGAACTAATTCTGATTTCCTCTTAGGGATCAATTAAATTCTGTTTTTCTTATCTTATCGTCTAATGAGAGGTATTTGTGTAAAAACCAAAAATATTACAAATGTATTTACTAATGAAGGCAAAGATAGCTCTGAAATCTTACCAGACTGCAATAAGATTGCAAGTGCATTTGATAACTTGCATTGGAATCAGGTTATTATGCTACAAAGATGTGTTCCGTATGTTTTTAAACAAAAAGTCAAACAGATGGCATAATGTGTTTGTTGACATGCCAGACTTTGAAAACAAATCTGAATTTCATGAAGTTCTTTTTACAGTGATTTAAAAGACTGGAGTCGGTCAAAACTCATGCCGAGTAAAACTCCAGGTGAAGTGGCACTAACTAACACAGCCGTCACCTGATGAATGGGGAACATTGCAATCAAATTTCAATATTTGGCATAGGAATAAATATTTAGCAGTGACAGATCTGTCATCAGAGGATCTCAAATGCTGATGAACAAAGGTTTGGGATCTGTACTGCCCACATAAAAAATGTATCTATATAAGGGACTTTTAAAATAATGCCAATCATATGCTAATAAAAATGTTAATTATAAAAATTTAGCAGCTTGTGGCATGTATTTTTCTATTTTTAGGCCAGATAGCAATTAAATATATTAATCAAAAGATATACTGTACATATTTTGAAATATTTTAAAGAGAGAATTATTTAAGCCAGAAGCATTCAAAGCAATGCCTTAAACATGAAATGGCAAAATAGGTGTCAACGTGACAAATTCTAGGATGTTTAACAACAAACATGTGGCATACTGTGAAATCAAATATGCTTTAAAGGGGAAAAGCATGCATTTAAAGCCATTTTGACATCAATATATACAGTGTCTCAGTGTCTTTATGCAACATTTACCATGGCTGTCAGCACTAAATTAAGCAAATCCTGTACATTTCAAAAGAGACATACAGTACAGTTGAAATTAGATTATGTTACTTGGCTATTACATGGAGATCACATTAAAAGTCTTTGGCATGTCAAAATCTAGTATTTTTCAAGTAAATATTCAAATATATATATATATATATATATATATATATATATATATATATATTTGTGTGTGTGTGTGTGTGTGTGTATAAAATATAGTGGAAAAAAATATGTGGAGGAAAGCTTTTAATCCAGTATGTCCCTGATAAAAAGAAAAATGGACATAAATATTAGTGTAAAGACAAACAAAAGTATTTATTCATAAGAAGCGATGCTCTTGTATTTCCCCAGTTGTCCAGTATGAGCACAGAGTTGCAGTCTGCCTGCAGCAGCTTTATATTCATCCAGTGAAGGGCGTCTAACCTTCTGAAACAGTTCAAGTCTCTTAGAAGACCTAAAGGTCAGACACTGAAGCTATTGCACCAGTGATGGCACATATATATAGCCACCCTGTCTTGTCCATGTCAGCTGTCCAGCGTGGGACTCTGATTTCTGCTTTAAACAGGAAGCCAACCCTGGAGCAGCTCTATTTTTTTAGCTGTATATCTATGTCCATTCCTGACCAACTCCCAGCAACTACCATTAATGTGGAATGAATGTCTCCGGGCAAAACTAGAGCTTCCAGAATTATGGGTCTGAGTACCAGCATGCATTCATCTCTGTTGCATGAGCAAGAAAAAAGAAAGACTTCCAGGGCCTAGCACAGAGGCTGGAGATGGGTTGATTGAATTTTAATATCCATACAAAATACGCTGTCTCTGAGAAAATAAATCTCACACTGGATAAACATCTCAGGATAAACATAATTTCCTTTCTTTCTTTTTTTTTTCTTCTTGTTCTTTTCCAAAAGTCTTTCTCTGTCTGAAGACTCAACAATTGAATCATATTCCTAAATTGTTCTAAATGTTGTAAGAAACAAATACATTTTTAAGACATTTTTAACTTCAAACCATTGTGAAATCCCTAATCCATATAAATATTCATCCTCCAGTGGAAAAGTCCATTCTATGTAAATTGTCCTCTTACATTAAAATCCACTAACATTTGTTTAGAACTGCTTTAGACGGTTTTAACTTGGTGCTTGATCTTTGCATATTTCTCTCCTTATTCAGACAAAATGGCCTTTTCACTGGATAAAACAATATTATAGACAGACGACTCATATTTTAGCTGGAAGCAATGGTTTTATTTGGTTTTCATTAACTGCACTTTGTTTTTATCAGCTGTTTGGACTTTTTTTTTTCTTTTGACGGCACCCATTCACTGCAGAGGATTCATTGGATGAGCAAGTGATGTAATGCTAAATTTCTCTGTCTGACTTCCTTAATGATTTTTTAAATATCCCAGTCAGAGTCCCAGAGTGTAAAGAAAGATTGATGTTTTTTCTCATTATTATCTCTGTCTTTCCAGCTCGGAACGTTGTGAATGTCAGCAGAACAGCTGCATTAAACTTTTCCCTAAAGCATGTGTCTGATAGACACTTATTTTCAGGTAGAGAAGAAAGTATGTTTGATGTCCTTATTCAATTGAATATTATTAGAAGAGCGAGTCCTAATAATGTTCGTTCAGCTATGTAGAAGTTTATTTAAGGCACCAGGTAACTTTATTTTCTGGTATATGCCATATTTACGTTGATTATGATAATTCATCATGATGTAAACTGATTTAGAAAACAATTCTGATTAGACATTTTACAAAATAATAACAAGTGTAACCTTTAAAGTGAATAATTCATTTACAGTTATAATCCTGTTTTTTTTTTTTTTTTCCAGTTCTTTATTGCGATCTGGAATATGTGGAAGATATCAGTACAATGGGTTCAAACTGGACTTGCATTCTAACCATTTGCTAACAAGTTTTAAAATTGTTTTTGTCAAAATCCGCAGATGTTCATATGTCGCTAAACTGATGTTATCTAGCTGGTTGACATGGATGACGTGTTTTCAAAATTGCAAGAGGGAATCAAGATTAAACATCAGTGATGTTAAAGCATCAGTTAGAAAGATCTAAAATACTAGTCTGAGAACTATGTTTGTGTGCTATTGCTCAAATATATATTTATATATATTATTGTAGCCTGCTTTTTAATGGCCATACCTTTTTACTTGGGATCTAAAATGAGCTGGATAAGATGTGAACTTGTTTCTCGCTAGTCTTTTCTTTGACCAGTTGATGGGGCTGTAGAGTCACAGTGGAACATGTAATAAATATAATTGGTCTAATCAGTGCTTCAGGATTGCATTAGGATTACATTACTTGGGGAGGGAGTTAAAAATGAAATAATGCAGTAAATAATAGAAAAGGGTCCAGGAATGTTCGTTCATTGCTTCCTTTGAACTATATATTGCTGGCAAACAGGATAATTTGTATTTGTAAGTAATCTGCTGCAGTGGTGTTTGTATATTTTAAGGTGTAATCTATCTGGAACAGAAGAAAACACAAGGGCCTGCGGTGTTTGTGATCGTACTTGAATGGTTGACTTATTCCCCACTGCTACACTCTCTTCCACCTTCTGTCTGCTTAGTGCAGATAAGGCTTGTGTTGTACGGGCTGTAATATCTGAGGTTAAGGTTAGATATCGTACAAATAATCCTCCGGGGGCTTTAAAAAGCTGAAATTCTTGTCATTCTCTTGTTGTCTTACTTCTAAGGGCTACTTGCCATTTAAAATGAGTAGCATTACAATGGCAAATTAAATCAAAGATGTTTCATGGTTTATTTGCGATTTGCAATGTGATATTTTTTCTATATCAACTAACTGCAGTTGCCCTCAAAACTCAAGGGGGGAAAATGAAATGAAAAAATCATTTCATTCTAAAATAGGCCTAATTGAGAAAAAAAAAAATCTAATTTAAAATCTAATTATTTTTTAATATCTCCATCATACATGAACATCATACTGTACATGAACATACATGTCACCCACAGACCATCTAAGATGTACATGAGTTTGTTTCTTCATCAAATCCGATTAAATCTCATCAGTAGATCCTCTGTAGTGAATGGGTGCCGTCAGAATGAACTTTTTCACTGGAGAAAGCAATATTATGGATAGAGGACTGGTGTTTCAGCCAGAAGCATGGGTTTGAAGTTTAAAACATTTAAATGCTGAATTTGTGTATTACAAACGTATGTGACACTGGAGCACAAAACCGGTCATAAGTAGTGTAATTATAGCATAAGATCAATTTTACTTTTATGTCAAAAATCATTAGGATATTAAGTCAAGATCATGTTCCATTAAGATATTTTGTACATTCTCTACCACGAATATATCAAAACTTAAACTTTTGATTAGTAATACAGTATAACAATGGAAGCTTCCTTTTAAATAAAAATGTAATGAAAACCATTACTTCAATGATTGATCTATATATTATTCTTTGTCTTTTACTTTTCCATCCTTCTTTTTTTTTCTTCCTCATCTGGACTGATTTGTCTAAATGAAGTTCTTTTGTCACCTTACAAAACATTATCGTCATGACTCGGTCTCGGTGCTGCATATCACATTAGCATGTGGTGAGTGAGGTGCTGCCTAGAAATCAACAGGATTATATGCATCTGTGGCTCACTGGCCTCATCCTCTCGCAGTCCTCTTGTGAGTTTTGCCAAGCTGGCATCTCCTGTGCAGTGTAATTTAATGCTTCTCCATCTCTAAGAACATGCCTCCCATACTCAACCAAAATAGCAGTGTTTTTCTGCACCCCGCTGTGATATGAACACTGTTCAGATCATTATAGCTCAGAGGCAGAAATAAATGGCAAAATCCCATGCAATGACGGTGTTGCATACTGCACGGGATGGTCAAAAGCCATCTGTGAGAATTGTGCTTCTGGTGGGTGTTAATTTCCTCATGAAAAGCTCGTCCTCATATCTTTAATTAGTTAAAGAAGATTTAGTTAATAATAGTTGATGGTGAAACCCCAAGGGTGTCTGATATTAAAATGGCTCTCCTCAGTGAGGTATTCATTTTTCGTCCATTCAGTATTTCCCCTTTGGGCTTATAGTCCAATATCACATTTTACATTGAACCTTTCGAGCTGTGGGGGGTTCAGTGAAGACAGTCTTGGTATGTCTGACGAGAATTTCAATCACACAACAGCTGATACATACTGCATATTGCTGCATTGATCAATGTTGTTTTTTTTTAGAGAGAAATCATTGAAGAAGCTCTTGAATGCTTTTTGCAGTCCATCGGTGCTTTTTCTATTTTCTTTAGTTTTTTGCCATCCTGGAGGTCTAAACACTTCACTGACTGAGTTACATGTCTGCAACTGCAAGGTCACATAAGATTTAGTTATTTAATTGGTTTAATTTATTTAATTGGTTTTGTGGTGTTATAATTGCTTGCTTTAACTGTAAAACATGCGATTTTTGCTATTTTAGCACCACCAAAATTGCTTTAACAAAATAAATATATATATATATATATATATATATATATATATATATATATTTAAAGTAGTGTAAATGTACATTTGAATGACTTTTGATGAAGAAACAAGCTGTAATAATGAATAAGTTACAGAGTAACAGAAAAACCTTGACCTTCTGAGCTGGGACTCAAACAGAGAAATGTTTTGAAAGCATCATAGCATTTTACATTTTTTTAAGAAGTTCATCCAACAAATGGCTTGCTTACTGTCGCCTTTGAATCGCTGAGATAGGATAAGTATTATAACATCAAACAAATTACACACACCATCTTTAGTATTTGAAATGGGTGACACACATGCGCACGCACACACACAAGTGAAAGGTCATAAACAACTTTCATCTCTCCTCATCCCCTTCTCCTTCCTCTCCCTCACTCTTTTAATATTTGCAGCACGTTCATCAAGAGTGAACAACAGAATGAGTTTATATGACAGACAGCTTTTGTCTTTGATATGGTACAGATTGTATCTGGATAAGGTTTCCGTCGTTGGAAGAGTAGCGATTAGACTTGTAGCATGAGCGCAGGTGAAATTTTCTCATTTGTGTGTGAGCAGCGGGGGGCCTGTGAGATCCGCGCCGGCTTTGAGCGCCACTGACTTTGAACATTCCTCATCTAAAGCTACAATGTAAATCAAACTGTAACCTCTGCAAGGTGAACTCTAAAACACAAAAGCCCTTTGCTGCTATAGTAGCCAATCATAGTCAGAACACGCAGCTCCATACGAGAATGGATAAAGATAAAATTGAGTTCTAAAATGAGATGTACAGTAGTCACGCTAGAAGTATCATATTATTTTATATTATATTATATTATATTATATTATATTATATTATATTATATTATATTATATTATATTATATTATATTATATTATATTATATTATATTATAAAATTGTAGTTTCCATCTTAATTTAGAATTTTAGAACTTAATTTATATTTTTGAAAGGCATTTTGTATGCTCAAAAAAAAAAAGATGCATTTATTTGATTAAAAGCAGCAATTTCTATTTTAATTTTTTCAAAATGTCATTCTTGTGATGGCAAAGCTGATTTTTTTTTTTTTAGCAGCCATTACTCCAGTTTCCAGTATCACGTGGTACAATGGATAGAGACGAAATAAAAATAACTTACTGACTCCAAGCTTTTGAACAGTAGTGTATAAATATACTAGCAAGTGTGGGAAATCAATCTGGAAAAAAAAGATATATATATAACAGGAAAGCTGTATATGGGAACTCATTTAGTGTTGTCTATTAACAGCACAAATGCTGCCATTAGACGTGTGAAGACAATCATGCACCCTGTAAAAAAAATGTTTCCTGCTGTGCAACAAATATGTTCCCTCTTCCCGTCATATTCTCAAGGTGATTAATTAGCATTAAGCTGAGGCATGCAAAATTTATAATGGACACGCTTAAATAGGGTAAAACAACTGTGCATACAGGTAGATAAGCGACAGTTTTGTCCATCAAAGAGGATTTGCTGTGTTAAGATATCAACATGTTATTTTGTGATCAAAACATTGCCAAAAGTGTAATTTTCAGAACGATGTTGAATGCATATGTGATGACAGATGATTTTTCACACCACTGGGTATGAGGTAGCCTATATCTGTACAAAGAAAATGTGTTGCGTGCCCTTTGTGCTTCCATTGAAATCTACCAATTTTACTTTCTTTACGATTCTCTGAAACCATCTGTCAAGTCAATCTGTTTACCAGATTTACCAGACCTTTGCAGAAAACTTTAGTCGCCATGGGGGGAACCTGTTTGCAACAAAAATGTTGTCATTGTGACTGTAGTTGCAAAACATTTCAAATGGCCATATGCAGTCACTAGCTTTATATGTAACTAGTTGCATTATGGTTTAGTAAATAGATTGGCTTATGTTTCATTGGTTCATAAAAAGTATTTAGTGTTTGATTCAGCATGCTGTTCGTTTGTTCAAAGTAGCTGACATCTGTTCCATACTTTAGTAATGCCTCTAGGATGCTTCGTAGTCTTCTCTGTCTGATTCTGGAAGCCAATCCTGAATTGTTCAGAGACTGTGCTGCTCTCTCTAAGGCTGCATATGCTGCAGCTATAAATTTGAAGAGATTTAGGAGAACCTTGCATGATGCAACATATGTCATACTACTCTAAAACTATTCAGCATTGTCTTATGTCCCTGGTGAAAAATAAATATACTTTATTGTATTTAAAATATATTTATTTCAATGATAAGTATACAAAAATAGATTGACATAAACTCTAAATGTAGTTATTTCACGCTTTCATCTCTAAGCACACACACACACACACACACACACAGACACACACACACTCGCGCACACACACACACACACACACACACACACACACACACAATATTAAAATATATAACCCCCCCCCCCCCTTATAAACCAACTATATTGAAACCTTTGAAAGAGGATGTTCACTTCATAACCCCAATGACATGTCCATGCTTACTCAGCCCCAAAATTTGTCTCAGTATGGGATGAATTAATCCTATGATCCTGTAGATGTATAAAGGCCATTAATGTATGTCTGTGGGGATTGTTTGTACTGTGTGTTGTCATATCATTAAGGCTGCTGTTTGAGTTCTGACCTAAGATTATGGCACAGAAGACAATATCACATTCTGTGTATTCTGTGTATATTTGTTTGTTCCTTTGCCCCTTAAAAGTGTAACAATGTGATTTTAACATTGGCCTAAATATAGGTTAAAGTATGTTCAGTGAAGGGGGCTTGATAAGTCAGTTTCTCATCACCTTACTTTAACAAGCTGTGAAATTCACCAACAATTCAGCCTTCGCTAAACATCTGAACTCACTAGAGTGCACACTTGAAACTCATTCCAGCTGAAGACACAAGTCTCACAATTTATTTCAAATCTGATAATAAGAGAAATGTTACAGATGGTTTTACTCCATCTGCATTCACTGAAACATAAGCAGTTCTGCAAGTTCACATTCTTCCACCAACAAACGGAATGGTGCCGCTTTCTGCGCATATATTAAGACTAGTCAGCAATTCAGTCTTTAAATTTGTCTTTAAATTTGAAAAAAAGTCTTTCAATTTGTGCTTTCGTCGATAGAAAATGTGTTTACTTGTAATAGTACTTAGTAGTATAGTATAAAAAGAAAACAAAGTAACCGCAGTTTTGCATTGTGTGTTCAATTCAATTCATTGCTTTTTACCATATAATTCATTGCAAAGCAACTTTACATAAAATTCAGTTCTTACAATATTTAGTGGTAGCTTATATAAGTGGTGACTGTCAGTTGATATGCATATGACAGGAATAAAAAAAATATTTCCACTTTAGTGCAAACAAGTATATTACTTACAACTTTAGTTGTACTTAAGCACTGCTTTGGCACAACTAAAATGCATTTAGTGGAAAATTAGTTGTTCCAATTTAACAGACTTTAAGTATATCAATTTAAAGTGTGTCATAAATGCATTTAGTTATACTGAAGTATATACAAATTAATTGTGCTTAAGTATACTATTTTTCACTAGGGGTGGCTTATTTGACGCTTTCAGTAAGTTTGGATATTATAAGGGGATGAGAAACAAGGTATTTTAAGGTTTGTTTTGAGCAGAAAAAAACTATATGCTATGCTCAAAGATTTTCTGTTTCTGTTCAGGAGGTGTTTGTTTTGGGAAACAATCATTTTTTTAGGTAAGATTTCAAACATCCATCAGTCCATTCATTCGTCCGTCCGTCCATCCATCCATCCGTCAACCTTCCATTAGGCCATCCATCAATCTCTCAATCCTCCATCCATTCATGTATACAACTATCTGTCTGTTCATCTAGCTGTCCACCCATCCATCCATCAGTTATCAGTTCATCTGCCCATATTTCCATCCATCCATCCATAAGTCTATCCATCCATCCATCTATCCATTAATCAGTCCGTCAATCCATGCATCCATCCATCCGTCCATCAATCCGTCAATCCTCGATCCATTCATGCATACATCTGTCTGTCTGTCCATCTATCATCCGTCCGTCCATCCTAAAGTCCATCCCTCTATCCATCCATCAATACGCCAATCTCTCCATCCATCCATAAATTAATTCATCTATCCATCCATCAATCCATAAATCCATCCATCCATCTATCTATCCATCCATCCATAAATCTATCCATCAATCTATCTTTCCATCCATCCATAAATCTATCCATCTGTCAATCCTCTGTCTATTCATGCATATTCATGCATCTGTCTGTTTTTTTCATCCATCCATCTGTCCATCCATCCATCCATGTTTTTCAATTCTTTAAACAAACTTTGTTTTTCTTACTCAATATTAAAAGCTTATAGGAATTTTATTTGAATTTCTCAGAATTTCAGTTCATGTTATCGAGTATATTATATAAAATCCATCCATCCGTCCATCAGTCTGTCCCTTTTTTCAAAACCTCTAGACAAGATTATAGACCTATGAATCATCTCAATTTAAGTTTATTTTATATAATATGTAAAAAAAAAATATATTAACTAAATTTCTGTAGGTGACATTTCAAACCTTATTCCATCTGATTTAAAACTGTGATTTATGTAGTACACAAAGAGATAAATACAGACCCACAAGTAGCAAACTCCCTTTAAGCCAAGTTCACTCAGCGGGTTTTCTAGTTAATGCCTTCAGGCAGTTAGTATAGTGTCTACTTGAATGGAAAGCTGTTTGTTAAGATTATGTTTCATGTGACATATCAGAAACAAAATATGACAACAGTAGTATGCTACAGTTTGCTTCTTGATCACAAATAATGCAAAACATTTTTAAGGTGAGCCAACAATCTACATACATATTCTAAAGTAGACTACTGTGAACAAGGTGAATACAACGTACATTTCTACAGCCACTGTATTGAGCATTTGGATTCCTCCCATTTATTTTTCCTTGAGTGGTCCACCTCCTTAAACTGTCTGCGCTAGCAGAGGCTATAAAACAAGACATTAAACACAAAAGGAAGTTTGTGTTTTTCTGTTCTACAACTTCACAATTTTTTGTACATTTGTTCATGAGGACGAATCCATGTTTTGCATGGCATTTGTGTGTATCTATGCAGCCTTAGAGATGTGATTCTTATCTGGTGTGCTAAAAGCTAAGGGCTACTGAATACCGGCCCCTCGTCATGCCCTTGTCGCTGCATTTGTTAATAAGCCACAGGACTATTAGTTTTACCTGAGTCAGGTAATCATTACTAAACCAATTTAATTTCCGTGCTGGGGAAATTATTGGCAAGGAGAGAACGGGGCAGGCAAAGATGAATCTGAATTCCACTTATGTAATGAAATGTGTGTGGAGTATTGATCCCTAAGGTTGTTTTCCAGGTGCCTTGCACTAGTGTCTGCTCTGCATTAAAGTAATGGCTTTATAATTTGACATTTGTCTCCCTACTCTTTCCCTAGATGGATGCATTGTCAAATCATATAATATGATACACATGCAAATGCACATTTCTTTTATGTTTGTGAGGTGT
Organism: Carassius auratus; assembly: GCF_003368295.1. Classification (NCBI taxonomy): domain Eukaryota; kingdom Metazoa; phylum Chordata; class Actinopteri; order Cypriniformes; family Cyprinidae; genus Carassius; species Carassius auratus. Next base: position 25,976,674 of record NC_039256.1, on the reverse strand, counting down.
CTATAATTCTATATAGGCAGGATGAAACTGATTTGTAATTGCTTAAAGCAGTGGTTCTCAACCTTTTTGACTTGAAGGCTCACATGATATTCATAGGCTCCCTCCTTCCCTCTTTTTTTTTGTTTTGTTTTTTTTAAGCTGTAATTATTGTAATTAAAGCTGCTTGTTTTCAAACTTTTTTTTATTAACAGACACTGTGAGTATTAATATATGTAACCCTGGACTAAAAAAACAGTCTTAAGTCACTGGGGTATATTTGTAGCAATAGCCAAAAATACATTGAATTGGTCAAAATTATCGATTTTCATTTTGTGCCAAAACTCATTAGGATATTGAGTAAAGATCATGTTCCATGAAGATAGTTTGTAAATTTCCTACTGTAAATATATTCAAAATTAATTTTTGATAAGTAATATGCTTTGCTTAGTACTTCATTTAGACAACTTCAAAGGCTTTTCTTTTCAATATTTTTTTTACATTTTTTCAATTTTTTTTTTCTTGCACCCTCAGATTCCAGATATTCAAATAGTTGTATCTCAGCCAAATATTGTCCTATCATAATAAACAATACATCAGTGGAAAGCTTATTTATTCATCTTTCACATAATGTATAAATCTAAATCTAAATCTTCATCTTGTGATTTCTGAAGTTTCAAGAACTACTTAAAAACAAGAGTTATTCGGGGGGATACAATTTATTTATTTATTTAAAGCCACTTGTTTTCAAACTGTGTTTTTAACAGACCGTGGTAGTATTTATACATAATAACATGTATTTTTTTTATTTCAACATTGTCTTTCACTAGAACATTTTAAAAATAACCTTTTGTTTTCTGCCGCAGAAAGTAAGTGCAGTATTACAGGTTTGGAATGAGATGAGGGTGAATAAAGTGATGACTTCATCCTTGAATAATGAATAAAAAATTGGGGGTGAACTACCCCTTTAGGCAGAAAGGACAGCGATGGAGAGGATTCTCTAAGAATGAGTTTTGTGAACTCTGTGTGCACTGTTAGAGTTTATATGCACACACTGTTTGTGTTGATTTAGTGTGTGGTTCACTAAAGGAACTATGCAAATCAGCTACTGGTGCAAAAGCGGCCTCAAAATCTCAGATGAACACAAGTTTGAAATCTAATCTTGTAAGTTTTCATCCGTTCATCTATACAGTATGACTTGATTCTGGACTGCTATACTTAGTAATGCTGATTCTAATTTTCTAGAATATATATATTCTTTTTTTACCTACCAGTTCAGTTGTAACCCAAGCAATTTCAATAATTGACTAGGCTTAAAGAAACAGAAATAAAAGAATGCAGAAGACGCTCTAGTTTTTTTTTTTTTTTTTTTTTTGATGTTGCCTTGCTCGAAGAAAGAGCTGAATCTTGACGATGCATCCATGTGAGATGAAAGCCTAATTATTCACAAAAAGGAGGAGGAAAAGAACGAGTTTAATTGGGCTGAGAATGAATCTATGCAGGGAGAATGCAAGTATTGTGATAGGTGATGTGTGTATCTCCTTAGACACTGCAGAGGGAATTATAATGTTGGAGGTGTGGATTGTGTGTGCCAGCTACCTTAACTCACAGTTGCTTGGTCAGAAAAAAAAAAGAAAAAAAAATGACAGAGGGAGAAACCAAAAGAGAGATATGCAATCAGCCAGTTAATCATTAAGGTTGTGCCCAGCAGGAAGTCTTCACTGAACCACACTTAAATCTTCCTCACCGTTCACTACACTATAGACTGCTACATAATTATTGAGTCCACACTGAAGCCATTAGCTATGTTACTGTCCAAGCTGTGAATTTAACTTATGCAAAAGATAATAATATTGCAAAAACAATTTCAGAACAAAGCAGCTTTTTCAACCCATGTCCTGGAAAGAACAAAATAATCACTTCCAGGGAAATCTGAAAAAAGAAAGAAAGAAATTGAAATGGAAGCCACTGTGACTCTTTTATTAAATGTATTTAAATTATTTGTGGTATATAGAGCTCAGCCAGAAGACTCTGACTAACTTCATGTTTGCTAGAGAATAGCATAGATGTCAAAGTATCAGACTCTTCTGGTAACAGCTCTACTCTATTTCTGAATGATCATCATCAAAAGACACAATAGTTGTCTGATGTGCATATACTGTAGGAATTTACTCCGTTAATGTTTTTTCAATCTAGTTTATGCACATATATTCCGAATAAAATGGTAATAGTGAAATCTTTATTACAGTTTAAGTAATAACTGTTTTCTATAAACTGTCTTCTATTAAAATATATGATAAAAAAAAACACCCTGTTATGGTAAAGCTGAATTTTGTCTTTAATGTCACATGCCCCTTCAGAAATAATTATTATACGCTAATTTGGTGCTCAAGAAACAATTATTGTTATTATCAATGTAAAAAACGTTTTTTTTTTCTGTATTTTTGATGAATAGAAAGTTAAAAAAAAACAGCATTTATTTGAAACAATAAATACCTTAATAATGTTACAAAATATATCTGTCACTTTTTGATTATTTTGTTCTGTCACTGCTGAATGATCTAAAATTATAGTAAATTATATATCTAGATTGGTACATTAACATTATTTTAAATGTAATTTTTTTTTATATTTGCATAAGAATGCTTGGTATACTTGAATACCAACAGTACCTTACCAGTGCAGTGTACTCATTTGTCTGCTTTTGGTTTGTGATTTAAATCTATACAAGAATGTGTCAGCTTGCATGAAAAATGATTTATGAATGCTATCCTAATGAAAGAATGAATTGAACTAATAGCAAGACTCCAAAATCATCGCCATCAGTTTACAGTGGGTAATAAAAAATTCAAAGAGGGTTTAATGCTACACCACCAAACTAATACAAATCAAAATGGTTCTTACATTATTTAGAAGGAAGAGATCTACTCTACCTTAAGTCTGCAGATATTACCTCCAGCCTTTAAAAGCTAAAACGTAGCGTGCAGCCCTGACAACCGCACAGTGAGCCATTACAGCTCAGAGGAAAGTGCCACTGCCATGAGAGTGTAATTTGGACTCAATTAAATCAACTCCCCGCTGTTAAGGTCCTTAGTATTGCTCTATCACAGGGCTCCAGAAGGCCCCTGTCCTCACATCTCAAAGCAGATATGGACATAATTATTTCCTTAATTGCAAACTTCACTTTTGCCTCAGACTGAACAGCCATCTTGAGAATTTTTAAGCGACAGCGTTGTTAGTTTTCCACTGCTGGAGGATGATGGGGGATAATGGATTGTATGGAAGCGGAAGAGAAAGCCTTCCCTCAGACTGACACATATAAGTTCACACATGCACGGAGGCATCAGACATCCACAGGTAGCTCCTGTATTGGCAGCTTGTCTTGTATTTTCAAGATGAGAATCTATATCGCACGTGTCCCGCTGTCACAGGATGTGAGAGGCACATCTGGAGCTCTATGTGTGCATGTTTCAGACGAGGGGAATTCATTATGGCATTGTTATAATTCACCACTGAATTAAATGAAAGTACCTGCATGTGGAATCCTCATATGGACACTTAATTTATCAAAATAACACAGACATGGAGTAGAAGTCTGATTTGTGTATTTATACAGTCGGAAAACAAATACCCAGGTTATGCTAGCTCTCTCTCTGCTTTGTTTCCCTAGTCTAGTGTATTATCCCAAGCCTTTATTAAGTATTGATCAAGCTCTGTTTAAAGAAGGATTACATGATCAGAGAGACGGCAGTGGAATGAGCCTGACTTGTTCTTTAATTAAACATATAGGGAGTAATTGAATGACACGCTGTAGATGGGTCGTTCTGTCACTCTTTTGCCATTGATGGTTAGAGTGTCTCATTGCACTGAACAGTTTTGTTGCTTAATTGAACGTGTAAGGACTGCTGTTGTCATCAGCATGGATTCGCCTAATTCGGTTGTAGTTTGTTGTTTTGTTTTTTAGAATTTACAGACCAAAGCCGGGGGTTTACTGTGCATTTTATTTTTTTTACACTTACCTCTGATTTTACCAAGCCTCAAATTTTATATAATATATTTCTATATCTATTTTAAGAAATTCTGTCAAACGATTAATCGGGACTAATCACATCCATAATAAAAGTTTTTGTTTACATATTTGAGTGTGTACTATATATATATATATATATATATATATATATATATATATATATATATATATATATATATATATATATATATATATATATACACACACACAAACAAATACAAAATATATACAGTATGTGTTCTCATTTACATATACTTAAATAAACACAGTACACATACATATATCATGTAAACAAAAACTTTTATTTTGGATGCAGTTAATTTCGATGAATCGTTTAACAGCACTAATTTTAAGACTTGGTAATTTTAGGTCATTTGTGCATTTTTTAAATGTTATGGAAACAAATAATGAGATATTCTCTATAGCTGAACTTTTTCATCTCTCTCTCTCTCTCACTCGCTCTCTCTTTCTCTACATACAGATGCACATATATTATCGATTGCTGCGCTGCTCGTGGCTCTCCATTAGACAGTCATTGAGTAGTCACATTGCAAGACTACAACCAAAAACTCCTGAAATTAATCTCTGACGGCCAAAAAACCTTTGCAAAATTGCACAGCGTACAGTCAGCATATGCGCGGTGCACGTGTGTGAAAATATGATTTCCCTTTAGTGTTTTAGGCAAAGAGATAGATTATTCACTCACACTTACACTTAGAATCATTTCTGTCTGGTTTGTGTCTCATTTTTTCTTGCTTTTTCACACACTTGATCTCTTATTCATTCACTCACTCACTCACTTTCCTGCTCATTCGTTCAGTTACTCATCTACGCACACATATACACACTGGGCAAAAGAGGCTGGATATAATCAATCATTTTGGAGAAAATCACAGCACGCAATCTCCTCTGCTCAAACCTGCATAAATGTGGTATTAGGGACACGAGTGTCATTGGCTTGATGAATCACCAGAGGACTAACGATTATGGAGATCACTATTGACTGGTCATTCATCTACATGGCTTTCAGATTCATGCTTGGAGATCATGGCATAGACACAAGCATTGTATTGCTTTTATTCCTGCAAGTTGTTCTTACGAGTGTCTTTGGTGAATCTTGTTAGGTTGTTGCACTTTACAAAATTTTTGACACAGGTGACTTTTCTCTACAGCATAATTGATTTTAGCAGTTACTTGATTTAGCAGTAATTCTTCGAACTTGGACATTTAATAGACTTGCAGCTTCATCTAATTAGAATGTACAGTTTCACAGTGAACAGAATAAGCCACAACAGTAAGAAGCTCATCAGTGGCCAAGTTTTAGGAAGCACTGTCACCTCAGATGAAGCAATTCCTCTTATTAACCACACTGTATTTGGAAGGTTACTCTGTGCCATGGTGAGTCTTTGGAAGTCATCTAGAGACATCAGACTTAATTAGGAAACCGATTCTGTGAAATGCCACTTCAAGGTCTCTGTAAAATGCATCAGTATTTTCAAACATGTTAATTGTTCACTGATGTGTCACTGTGTATGACTATGTGTCACCTATTCAATAGTTTATAGTTGTATAAAATATTTTTTCTCCCATATTTTTGTAATCTTTAAATTCTACCACCATTCTGCTTATCAAACAAAGGCTTTTGTCACAACTTTTGTGGTTGTGAAGTGAATGTTCAAATACTATAAAGATTAGTGCCAGAACTGTTAATGTAAAAAATTACCAAAACATTGACAAACAGGGGAAGCACATACTCTATATTTGTATACAACGTTATTCCCATCAATCCATGCATTCACCAAATTGCTTGTTCTACTCTCAAAAGTTTAGGATTATTGAAAAGTTGTTTGCTTGTTTTTATTTATTTATTTATTTTATTAAGAAATGTATACTTTTATTCCGCAAAGACAAGTTACATTGATCAAAAGTGCACAGGTTGAAAAAAAAATCACCATGTTTATGTACTAAAATATGCTTTTAATATACTCTCTCTGTGTAAAAAAAAATGTAAACAATAATATTTAGTTTCCATGTATGAACGTGTATGAAAGATGGGTTCAAGTGTACCACAAGTGGTACTTTTAGTTTTTTTTTTTAAATACAGATGTCATTTGTTAAAAGCTCATTTTAGTTCATATCCATGGTGTCTCAAAATAGCACAGTTGAGTGCACTTAGATGTTCTAAAGATTATCTTAAGAAGTACTACAGAATACTTTTTAGTATATTATGTATAACATTTGTATGTGGAAAATAGTGCACTTTAAGTACATTATGGAAGTGTACTTTTTTTCACCTGGGTGGCTGTAATGCAATGTATAATATTACAAAAGTTTCTATTTCAAATAAATTCAGTTCTTTTAAACTTTATATTTATCAAATAACCTGGAAAAAAAAGTTTTGATAAAAATATTAATCAACAAACCTTTTTTCAACATTAATAATGTGTCTTGAGCATCAAAGCAGAATATTAGAATGATTTCTGAAGAATCATATGACACTGCGACTGCAGTAATGGCTGCTAAAAATTTGCCATCACAGGAACAATGTACATTTTTAAGTATATTAAAACATCTATTATGCAATGTAACAGTATTTTACAATTGTTTTTTGTTTTATTTTTAATATAATTTAATATTATTTTTTTACTGTTAGGATCCAATAAATAGACCCTGGTGAGTATAAAATACTTCTTTTAAAATCATGAAAAAAAAAACAACAACAACATAAATTGCAGATGTTACATTTGGATCTGGTCTAATGTGATCTGATTAGGCTTGAAATTCAACCACAGCAACAGCAAATGCAAAATTAAGCTCTTCTCTTTTTAACAGTTAAATTGGGTATATTCCTCCTCTGAGAGTAACCTGAACAGAGTGCAACTCCTCATTTTCCCTCATGGACCATAACTCTTTGGCCTTACAATCGCTTTGCTGTTTACCACCTCAGATACGGTTGTAAATTGAAATAGAAGGTGACACAGTAAGATTCATTGTCAAGTTCAGTTAAGTTGACTGAAGTCATCCATTCACATGGATCCAGGCAGGAGGTTGATAACGCTACTATTCAGAATGTGATGACGCATGCATTTTGATTTCATTGCAATTTTAGTATTTGGATCAGTGAATCGTCATTCACTAAACTTCATCTCCGTATCTTGTACACCACCATTTTTACGACCGAAAAAGAAAAATTATTATGAATATCCTCACTGAGTTTCCTGTCTAAACATTCATGTTAAGGGCCCACAAGCATCTAGCGTTTTTCTCAGCTATATCAAAGAACAGCTACTGTATGTCTAGAGAGGATAACCCTTGTTTTACGATCAATGGAAATTGTATTTTGTTTGAATACTGTATGTGCATGTACTACCCTCAGATTACATGTTAAAATCGTTTGTTTTCATCAGACAGATGTGTCCTCATCTAATATGAGAAACTACACTGTTACTCATCCCCACTAGAGGGTACAAATGAGTCCAGCAGTGGTAAAGTGATGGATTAGCTGGAAAAAAGAGACATTTAGTACTGTCCCAGAAATTGTTTTTCGAGGATTTGGGCAGACTGTATTCAGTGCAGTGTTTGCAGAGGGTCTGTTGAAGAATTTAACAATTTTACTGTTTACAATGCTTGTTATAAAGTTTCATATGAAAAGCTGTAGGTTTGACATCTGAATTGGTGACAAATATAATATTGTGAAGTTTACTGCCAGTTAGCATATTTGAAGCAGTCGAATTTCAGTCAATTCCAAATATTAGTATATTGTTCTATATGATGAATATATTAGAATCTTATAAAATATCCCTCGACAAGGTATATTTAAAAATGATGAGTATAATAATTCTTAATAACATCTTTGAGCAAAATAGTTTCATTGACATGGTGAAGAATGACATACTTACATAATGAGTAAACTGCTAGATTTTGGACCAGCTCGGCTCCTCTGCAGATAGAAGTGTATCACTTTTCAGTTGTTGTCCTTCAGTTGCAGTATAAGGCAGAGAACTGATCAAGCTGGCTTTCATGCAGATAATGGCACTTCCTGTTGGGAGAGTTTGATGTTTGGCGTGGAGACTTGGATACAAAGCTCTGGTGAGTGGAACAGCTTGCCTTGAGAGATAACTCCATCTCAGCATGAGGTCTGAGGCTGGGACGCGGGAGGAGGGTGAAGAGAGCAGTACCGCTACCCCTGCTGAGTCCAAAACCTCTGGACTCAAATTCTCGATTCTGTTCTTGCTGGACTCTATGACATGCAAAGGGCGAGTGAAGATAAAAGAGTAATTCAGAGAAAGAATGAGGAGATAAAAGTGCAGTTTGTAATGGAAAAGAAAAGAGCTGAAAAGAATATGAGGAGAAAGAAGAATGAATCTGAGAATAAGATGGCTAGATGGGTGTGGGGGAGGAGAAATGGGGGCGACCGAGGGGAAAACAAGAGATATCGGAAAGCGAAAAACAGAGGAGGGCAAAGGGAACGACAGACGCCTCAAGCTCTCTTTCGAGTGGGATTAAGTAGCTGGGGCTTTTGTAATTAATGATCTTCATTCTTCACACACAGCTTCTGTGAGAGCTGTCATTTCACAGCCGTCAAAGTGCGATTCATATGCCATGTGCTTTTCACATCAGCTCTTTGATGAAAGCCAAAAGGCCCTCTAATGTCCTCTAAGCAGGGACAACTACATGAAAAAGTCTTTAGGGAGACGATACCACATAGAAACATTACCATCTGCACTGCTAATTAACTGATTAACTAAAGCAAAATTAGCTTTTATTTTAAGGGAATCTGGTCAATTGCCATTAGGCAAATGCAAATTCATGATGATTGTTTTAGTTATGACCAAATCACATGCAATATCCCAATCTCCATCTCACATGCAATATCACACTCTCCATCTCAAAACAGTGGGTTTTTAGTAGATTGCAGAACGTATGTTGGGTCTTAATGGGAAGTACTTTAACCCTCATGCTCAATTTTGGTTCTGACAGACGCCCAAGGCCATTTTGCTATAGCATGAAAAATATACTTTTCATTCAAGACCACGCAATATTTTCTTGTAAGAACTGGTAATAAAAAAACTTCAACTTGGCGCAATTGGCCTCTATGAAATGTTTTTCCTTGCTTATGTCTGGGGTTTTAAGAGAACCGTATAAAATATGAATGCGGTGAGTTTTCGCATAAGATTCTTTCTACAATATGTTTTTGTTGCAACAAGGTTAGGGTATACTGAAATAGCAATGAGGACTGATTTTGTATAAGGGCTTTTAAGTTTATGTTAAGGCAGGGGAACATAACATAAAATGGATTAATATTATTATATTTACAAGCATATACCAATAAATCCCAAAACAGAATATGAGGTTTAATAAAACAGGCACGTAATTGTCATTAGGTGTATGTGATAACAGTAAGTTTCCATCCATTTTTGAAGATTAAGTTTCTTGTGGAAAATACACACTTAAATATAAATTCAAATGAAAGAGAAAACAAGGTTTGTTCAGTTCTTGTCGCATTCCGCGATGCCCCTGGTCCTTGTGCTGTTGATGACACTGCCTCACTAGTATCGCGCGGATCCCGCGCAAACGACCCGTCCTCTCATCAGCACCGCAGCGCGCGCACACACACAGGGAGAACAGAGGAGTGGTACAGTCCTTGGCTCCATCACATGTGTTTCTGACACAGCTAGAACTAACGCTTCTGGACTTTGTGCCTCTGGGTTCGCCGGGTCCAGGTCGTTGTCTCGTAATTTAGACAGTGTGTGTGGCTGGTCGTTTGCGGAGGAATTTCCCCGCGCTTGAGAGCACTCAGTTTTTGGGAGACGCGGGAAGGCGTGACTGCGGGAAATTTATTGTCCTAACCGTTATTTTACCTCACCTTACAGCTGCTGCTTTTAATTAGTTTGGATTCCAACTGTAAAGTTTTTATTCATCTCGTTCCACTACAATGGGGATCTAAGCCGAATTTACGAGGTAAGAAATTATATGAGAAACATTAGAGTCAGGTTACTTTTGTTTAATGTTATCATGACTTGTTAGTAGTAACAGTCGGTTAACGTGTATGTCCGTTAGGGGAATTATACAGAGATACCAGTGTTTTTATTTTTATTGTATATGTAACCCCTCTCACCCGGGTCCTCTCTGACACTCCTCGCACTCGCTCCGAGCGGGGCTCGAACCCGGGTCTTCCGGCATGGGAGGCGGACGCACTAACAAGGAGGCTAAATGGCTACAGCCACTAGCGTCTGTCGCTAGTGCGTCTCTTGAGATCGGGGAGTGAGGTTTACCTGCACAGCACTACTCGCTGGCCTCCGTTACACTCACCCCCCTAAACCTCACTCCCATCCGGGTCACGGCACCAATGTAACCCCTCTCACCCGGGTCCTCTCTGACGCTCCTCGCACTCGCTCCGAGCGGGGCTCGAACCCGGGTCTTCCGGCATGGGAGGCGGACGCACTAACAAGGAGGCTAAATGGCTACAGCCACTAGCGTCTGTCGCTAGTGCGTCTCTTGAGATCGGGGAGTGAGGTTTACTTGCACAGCACTACTCGCTGGCCTCCGTTACATATATAAATAAATGTACAGCCTTTCAAGTAGGCTAGAGAGTATTTTATTGACCCGTTTGCAGCTGTAATTTGCAAGTTGAAATACTCAGCGTCCTCATACACTTTAATGGTATTGAATTCCGCCCAGCTGTACAGGAAATAGCCAGACACAAATTTACAGCTTTTTGCATCCTTGGGATTTGCATTATATTGGAAACCGTGAATAGGATAGTCTCGGAGTGGATTGAGGAGCTGTCCTACGTCCCACAGCCTCTTCTGTACTTGACATGCCATAAAAATATTTATAAAATGTAATCGAGCACAAACAGGTAGTTAATCATTTATCTTTAGTGCATAAAACCATGGTCTGGATTATGGGGGTGTATTAAGACCTAAAGGAAGTCAAAAGGTTGGAGAGGTCTTAGCAGAAGTTAGCCATTTTTATTCCATGCAAAAAAGGTCTCAGAGTTTTTAGTAGCGTAATGATACAAAGTTAGAAATGGGACAAGTTAGTCAGAGCACATATTTTGCCATCTGTAGTGAACAAAAAGCGCATTGGGCTGAGTTTCAGGCGGTAGGTCGATAGACAAAATCACTCATATTATGTATCATTTTTCATTTTTTATTTAAAATTTTAACTTTCTTTAAGAAACATATTACAAATACACCAAAAAACATTTGGTGTTATGTTTAAAAAGGTTTTTTTCTCTCTCTTTCTGATTGGCGCCACTTAACACAGTTAGCTAAACATCAAGTAATGAATTCCATCGCCAGGGCAGTTTCCACAGACTGCAGCTTTATAAATTCCCTTTTGGGTAATTTTACATACGCATAAAATATTAAAATATTTCCTTTAAATAACCATCTGTTTAAAAAGTTATAGTAGGTATAATTATTACATTAAAGGAAAATCTGATTCAAATTTGGATGACCAGAAATGTTAGACTACACGGCGATTTGAATAATTACATGTTACTTCCACAGGAGGTTGTCGTATTTATTTAAATCTGCAGTTTCAATTCTCTGACCTGATGCTGGACTCGTGCAAGCTCAAGAGCCTTTAGAATCATCAGTGAAACATGATAACGAGCTCTCAATTACAATTACAAGACACACGCATTACAGCCATCATTTTAATGTTCCCTTTGTGTATGAGACACAGAGAATTGAGAAATTATCTTTGAATCCAGATTGCACTGGTCTAGTTAATCTGATCCTTGGTTCTTAGGCTTCTTAAAGGAGCCAGTCCATACGAGTGACTGAACCGCTCATTTGCGAGTTCGATTAAACACGGTCGCAGTTACATTATTGTCTCAGATTACTTATACATGGAGATGAGCATATCACTAATTGAGCTCATTTGTCATCAAGGGCACTGGTGGCACAAAGCGATTTACAAGACAATACATCATCAAATCAGTTCAACAAAGCTTATATTTTCGGACACTCATTATAGACTCAGATATAGATTATTGAACAGTTACCAAGTAAGGTATGACTTAAATTGATTTTCAAAGCTTTTTTATTAACATTTATTCATTCAAACCTAATCCATTTCAGTTCTTTTTGTAACACTGACAACTCCTTAATGTGTCTCATGAAATATATATTGTGATCACGATCTTAGTTTCCACATATAATTCCACATATCCATATTTTATCCCAAAAGGCTTTTGCATGGCATGAAAAGCTACAGTAGGATTCACTGCGATACAACATGGCGGAACGAAAGAAGCACAACATCAGGATTTGTTGTGACCGAAAAGGTACTCACAGTAGAGGCCTGCCATTTTGATTTGTGCTCTGATTATCTCGATCATGAAACAGAAGCAGTGTGTAGTTGATTCTTACATTCATGTTCTCTAGATCCATACTCTTTTGACACCTTGAAAATAAGACAGTGACGCATTGAAGCCATACAAATTCTCAGCCAGTTCATGTTATGATTTTACAGTTTTTGTGGCACGTTGAAAATAGAGGTCACATTGTGAACATAGACCCTTGATTGCAGAGAAAATATATGGCTGCATCATCCCCTGATTAGGGAAGAGCACACACATTGCCTGGTTGGGGGCTGAAAAAGGGAAGAAAGTAAGGGAAAAAAAAATCAAAGCGAGAGATAAAACAAAATGAAAGGTCACCCATGTCAGTTGCTTATTTAGAAGATATTGTCTCTCTCATGTATCACATATTCAGGCAGGATGAGAGTGTCATAGCCTTTTACCTTATATCAAACGGTTCAGATAACAACCAGGGCAAGTAAAAGAGAAGAGAGCAGAAGTCAAGCTTCAATGAAGTGAAAGGTTGCATTCAGCCATGCTCCATGCTTCATAAATCATGTGGCCCTCTTATTTAGTGTGTTTACTGCGGAGTAAAAAATGAATATGCTGCACCATCGAGGGCCATTTATGACATTTTAAAATAAAAACAAATGTTTTGCAGAACTAAATCTTAATGAAAGGACTCTTAAATAATGCTACTGTAGTCAGTCTATTCTTTCCTTGGTATTTCTTCAATCTTTCCATCTGTAAATTATACTTTTATGCATTCTGCTTGTTTGAAACATGCCCTGAAGAACCAGTCAATCCTACAGTGACATTTTTGGCAGCTTATTGAGTACGAAATTCCGGGTCACTTCTTTCAATATTTGTTTATTTGCTTGAGCACTCCTGGTGAAGGTGCTTTTTAGTCCAGGACAGAGAAAGATAGAGTGAGTAAGACTGTGTGTGTGTCTATGAAAGTAGTTCAGCCATCAGTGCCTATTTCAACAGTGCTAAGCAAACAGGCGCAGGTTAATGTACCCTGACAAACACACACTGCCAGCATGCCAGCCTTTGCGTATCACATTTACACTATATTTATTCTGCATAATCACAGTGGACAGACCCGATCTCTGTCGGCTTAACATTGTCCAGGTTATCACAGCCTGTAAAGGATTAATCAGATTTATCGTCTACACACATTTATCGTCCACATATGCCATATTTTTAAAACGTGGAGGATTTGAAAATTGTCTTTGGCTGAAATCCATTTATAGCATTTGCATAAGATTTATCCATTTATAGCCATTACATGCTTCGACTAACAAGCACACAAATGAATGCTATAACAAACAAGTAAGCCAAAAGGCAGGCACAAATACATCTTTTGCAATATTTGCTTAAAGCAACAAAGTTTAACACCTCAGAGAATCAAAGGCTAATCAATTTAAAGTCACTGTTGGAAAATCAGAGATGTACTGTTTGCCAGCAGTTGCAGTTACAGGATCCTACGGCCAAATTGACATATGATTTCCCTCGTGAACTCCAGAACATCAACAAGACTTTACACATATTGATTACTCTTTAAACTGGTGTCATTTAAAATTGGCTTGCCAAGTGGGGGACAAAATTAGGTTTTTCAAAAAATGCAGTGACGCAAACACATGCAAAGTAAGTCTCAAAGGACTGGACTGTTTCAGTAAGAGCAAGTGCTTTTGAGGGAGATATGGGCCAAATACTGGTCCTCTAATAAATAAGGTGTTGCAATAAAGTTGTTATGTAGTGTTCTACAGTAAATTAGGCACTTGATTTGTTGTTAAAGCATGCTTGAAATTGAATCTATGTGATCCTGAAGTTTTTTTCTTTCCTCTTTGCTTGTATTGTATATCCAATCTGCTTTTATTAGCTAAAAACCAGGCATATTTCAATGTGAGACAAGCTGAAATAAACGTCAGCCAAGGTCTCAAGTGCATTGTGCATCTGTGTGCTTATTAGCACTGAAATGTGATGGATTGCTACCTGCAACATCTGTCTTTTACATGACACTTTACATGATTTTACAAGAGCCAGTGGTGTGATGTATTGCTATTGCAGTTGTATCTCGCAACTTTCTGTCTCTTTGTAGCATCTAGAAAGTGTCTATGCATTTCTGGTCATGTATTTTGTTTCACCCTAAGGGATATGAACATTGTGGATTATGCTTGTGTGTGTGTGTGTGCGAGCTGCTACAAGTTAGACAGACATTCTCTGTGTGCTATAGATGTCCTAAAGTCCATGACAGACTAGGCTGCCTGCAGTACACTTTCCCAACCTCCATAACATCCTTGTTTCTTTTCCTATCATTCTTAAATTCTCTTGTTCTTTTTCCTCACTTCCCCCCATCTTCACCCGCCCTCCCACACCCCTCCACACCACTCTCCAATTTGCTGTGGAGCTCTCTTGCCTGCCTCCTGCTGTGTTGGAGGCAGCCTATAATTTGCCACAGGCAGAAAGTGCGCTGACCAGGCAATGAAGCTCGCTGGTATCCTTCTTCCAAACTGCCTCAGCTCTGGAACCAAGGGATTTACATTAATGTCCTGCAGAGATGACAGTCAAAAGCTAAAGCTATATATGAGAACAAAAAATGAAGAGAAAAATGGGAATGGGTATAATATGAGAAATGAGTTAGGAGATGCATGTGGCACAAATTATATTCTATAATGATTTTTTTTTATTATTAAATTCAGTTTAGGATGGAGTGCATTAATTTGATTAGGATGTGTAGCGTGGTGTGATTAGGTTTCTTTGCTGCTGAATACTTGAAAAACAGCTAAGAGGAAAAGCCAATGTCACTTTATAATTTAAGGTGAAAACAGTTTCAGGTGATTAATTGACAATTAACTGACAAAAATGTTCCATGTTTAAATCAAAGTTATTTTCCCTTCAATCTTCTTCTTGATATCAAGTCAAGGCAAATTGGTGTGTTCACTTGCTTTCCTCTTCTGTCACCGGATTTGCTCAATACTGCTGCATGTTTTTACCTGAGCTTCCCCTGTCAGTTCTCTCTTTTCATTTAACTTTTCAAGTGAATGAAAACTTGGTAGGTCATCTTTAAGTTTATGTAACCACAAAATGTTGCATTCGGTACAGTCTATGCATTTAGATTTACAAGACTGTGTTTATCTAAAAACCTGCATCACATCTCAAGGGAACACTGTTGGCCATAATGCTAGCAATCAAGACTATATATTTAGAGCCATATAATATCTGTGATACAGAAAACGTGGACGGAATCATGGAATCCAATCATAAAATTTAATTTACTGTATAACGCAGAATATCACAGAATTTTCCAATGGATGAATTAATGATTTGGATGAATAAATCAAAAGTATGTTTGTGCACTTGAAAAAAAAAATTGTTTATGAGGTTTATGGTTAAAAAACATTATTTTCCACATACTGTATATTATTGTTTCTCCTCTATGCCCCACCTTTCTGAAACACATAGTTTTTTAACAAAGCTCATCGTTCTTAAGAGCGGGGTGTGCTCTGATTGGCAAGCTATCCAGTGTGTTGTGATTGGACGAATACCTCAAGTGTTTGATGGAAATGTTACGCCCCTTGCCATACTGTGATGCGTTTCCCAGTCAGAATACGGGCATGACAAGATAAAAACAATAAAACCCATTACAAACGAGCCATTTGTTGCATCCAGTGGGGGACATGATTACGGATTATAATCATCAGTGGCAAATCCTGTATATATGTAAATGCACTTACAGATTGTGACACAGAACAGCCAGCATTGTAGTCTAAAGTAACTTAACCACTTAACCACTGATTTCTAGTTGTGTCCTCTTTTGGAAGGCCAAACAAAGTATTTTTGCTTTCACAATGAAACACACAGCATCTCCACAACATGGTGGCAGCAACAGTTACGCCTTCTTCCTTTGTGTGAACATTTAGGCAGTTATGCAAATCTTCCCACAATGTGATGTAGACATGTGGGGGCATGTTTAAAAGATGCATTTTAGGGGGGCGTGGACGAGTCTTAACTTTTATAAAGAATATCTCTTTGGGTTTGAGATTTTAGTCTTTGCAACTTTAGGGATTTTATCTATTTACTTTCGGGATCTTATCTACAGCTTGTAACAATCCAAAGAGAAAGGAAAACTTGCAATTGCATAATATGACACCTTTAAATATAAATCCTGCACGTTCTGCGTGTCTTTGTGTGAATGAATGGCCAGACACATGGTTCCGTTTACCACACATATACTGAAGCGAGAGACACACTGCCTCTGGAATTTGGGAAAATATAAAACGTATTTCATTGGGCCCTATATATTGAATTTAAATGCATTGAATCTATGTGCATATGTGTGAAAGTATGAATAAATGTACTGTTTTCTGTTTCTGCGTGTTTCTGGATATATTCACATGTGTTATATATCCAGAAACATACATAAACAGAAAACTGTACTTTTATCCATTATACTCCCTTATATTCCAAAGTGACTTAGATTTGACCTGAATGTGGGAGATATGTGAGCCCAAGTTTATTTGTACAACACATTTTCTACACGCTGGTAGTTTCAGTTTTGCTTTAAATAAGTTATTTTAGGCTTGCCACTACAATTTATGTATGCTTTATAATTTAGATTTTTTCATCCCTGTTCTGTTCTGAATAGATTTGTTGTGGAGTGAGGGGAACTAAAATGCATGTAATGTTTATATTGTTTGTAAATGGTACATTTTTTTGTAAATTGTAAATTTGACAGATATTTTAGATGATTTTTGAATGTAATAATGTGACTTGTACACAGATGCAACTGATCTATTTTTGTGCGTTCAACAATGCATTTTTGTCCGGGTTGACTTAAATGCATGCGCACTGAATGCATATATATATTCATAAACAAATATGATTTTCTTGAGGAATTTTAGCTGCAGAAACTGATGGCATAAAAAAAAAAAAAAAAAAAAAAAAAAAAAACCTCAGTGTGCCACGTGAGACATTTCAGTAAAAAAAAAAAAAAAATTTTTTAAATAACTTGTGTATTCTGATATTGAGTGTGCTATCATGACCTACATAACATCAGCACCCACCTCTTCAAATGCTGACATGAAGAGAAAGTTTTGCTTGATCATTTTAAGGCCCATGCTGGAACACGTTTTCATGAAGAAATTGCCCATTTAATTGGAAGTGCAGTAATTAAAACACTTCTTCAAAACAGCCGTTGAGGACATCGTCATCTTTCAAAAGGACTTTTGTGCATTATTATGTAGGCTAATTTAAGAAAATAGCGGATGTCTTACTGGTCTTAAAGCAATAATTTGGGATCACTCAAACCATTTAGTCATCTCTAAAGAAGCTGCACATCCTAGTCAATGTTTTTAGTCAGAATATCAGACATAACCATTTAATGCTCTAAATTAAACCTCACCGGAAAACCTCACACTCCAAACACGTCCAAGAAAAGCACAGCCTTGAGGTCATGAATACTGAAAAAGAGGAACACAAGTGGATGTGTCTTCCTCCAGGCTTGTGCACATCTGTGTCTTCTGCGTCGCATCTCCACTGTGATGCGGGGGTGGTGAAAATGACGACCCCCAGACAATAGTGGCACTATCCCAGGGTGCAGCAGTGTAGTGTGGGAACAGGCACCGGCTAATGGAAGCGTGCCCTTGTTTCCCGTCTGTATTTTTTCTTCCCGTTGTCTCACAGCGAGCGAGTGGATGGGCTGGGCTCAGGGAGAGCAGTGCAGCACATGAATTATGCAAAGCTGTCAAAGCAAGCTATTGTCGGTGGTGGCGGCCACACTAAAGCTCAGAACAGGCTGAGTGGCGGGTGGCGGCGTTGGAGGGGAGGGGTTCTGTATTTCTTTGGGCTATGTGCACTTAGTATCCTGGAGCGAACTTTAGTGGCTGGTCGCGGACTGTGGAGGCTGATTTGAAAGATTTGGGCAGGAGGATTAAAGAAAGGCTTCCAGACGGAAGAGTAAGGTAGTAAAATGATGGAGGAGGATGCTGCTGATGCACACATAAAAATGATTTTGATTCAATTAAAGTGTAATGCATCCTAATGAGATGCTAACGCTGGAGAAACCGACTTACTGTGTATATTCACCTTTACTGTTTGCAGAATGGTGGGTGTTAAAATGAATTCTTAACCTTAATCTTAATGTGGGGAGTTATAAAATTTATGCTTGTGCAGTTCTATATAATCATAGGCATAAATAAACAATGCAGCCGCCATGGATGTTAACAACAGTGCTGTGCCATCTGGGTACTCTGTCACAGAGAGAGATCTTACAGACTACCACCAAGAATTTATTATGTACACCCTACTAAATAATGAGCAGGATTACTCATTGTCTGTATGTTGAAACCATTCCATTAATGACCACTAGAGCGTTTTCTAGAAATCGGAGAAAATAGAAACTTACTGTATCAGGTTATTTTTTTTTGTGCCTTTTGTTCGCAGCAACCCCTCTCCCAAGATGCAACCCATTTGGAGTGATGTGTGATTTGACCCATTGTTAAGTTGCATCAGGTAAATATATAAATCAGGGAATTGCAGATTTAACTCTGGATGTTTGTTTCAGTCTCAGGTTTCTGTCTGACTCAGATGGACCTGTGGGACAATGTGTTTTGTTATTGTGAGTGCTACTAATAAAGAAAATACAGCAAATATTATATGATGAGATTATAGTGAGACTACAAACTATAGACTATAAACATATATTGAGAGCATCAGATATATTCAACTCTGTTTTGGTCCTATTTCTCCTATGCAAATTTCTCGTCTGAGTTAAATCTCTTTCATTTTCACATTTTTACTGTCTGTGATAAAATAAGAAATGAGTCTATAACTCTGTTACAATTAAATGCGACAATATATCTGAATAAAATAGAGTCTTCAATAATAAGCAGTGTGCCCCAAAAAGTTGACTTTACACTCTTAAAAATAAAGATTTAAAAAGAGTCTTCACAGCGATGCTGTAGAACAAAGAACCTTTTAGTGAACAGTTTTTAAAAGGACCATTTTTTTTTGTCTTAATGTGAAGAACATTTTAAAGACTCTTAAGAACCTTTGCCTACTGTAAATAGTGTTAAAGATTCTTAATAGAACCATCAAAAAAAAAAAAAAAAAAAAAACTGAAATGAAATTATTGTAAGTTTTCTGTCTGCCCTTTTCTTTGTATTTAAATTGTCTGATCTTTGTATTCATGTCTCTTTGGATTATTTGTCATTGTTTTTGAGAAATGTTTATGCATACAGTTACACTGCATTGCAGCATGCTTCTGAAGATACATACAGCAGCCTCTTAGAAGTTTACTCAAAGTTACTTTTTTACTAAGGAAGATTGTGTGCAATGTTCCAGTTGAAAAGCTTGTTAGTTATCCTATCTGCTGGCACTATGAGCTGGAGTTTTTACAGCCAGACCATCTCCCCCTTGGCCTCCTCTCACCAAGCTACCATCCCATGTCTCACTGGATGAGCAGCTTTAAAGCAAATTTCTATACTCCAGAGAAGTAACTGGATACTGTTAAAGTCTGTGGTCTCTTTAAAAAGCCTATATTTTATCTATTTCCAGTAATATGTTTCCATACCAAATTAGTCTACACAAAGCAGAAGAATCATAGTGCTGTGATGACTAACCCATTTGCCTGGAAGTTTGCTTATTAGGTAGGATACATCATTATTTCTATTTCTATTTACTTTTCATATTTTTTCTCATGAATTATTAATGAACCCTAGGTTACAGTTTGAATAGGAACAAAATTAGTTAACAGAATTAAACTAATGTTTAGGATATGGAAGCTGATTTTAAAGAAGTTTAGTGGAATGATGGCGAGAAATGATGGAGGTTAAGCAAAAGAATGCATTTGGGATACATACCATTGATTAGTTCTTTTAGAAGAAGATTTTCAAGGATGCACAAAAATTTCTTTTGCTGCTAAATATAATGCAACCATGAAAAGAAAATAATAAGGCTGAACCATAACATGTCCAGAAAAAATACTGTGGTGTCAGATGATGAAAATACATGAGAAATGTACTGCTTGGGTGTGAAAAGGTTGATAAGATGGATCTGGGGTTAACGAAGTGAGATGAAGATAGGAGGGCAGGCACACAGCATCTGGATGGTAGTACTAGGCTTGGAGGCTGACATTGCTATGATGATCATTATTTATGGAGTTTGGGGTCAGAGGTGGAATCCGATATCCGCAGCTAGTCCCAATGAAATGTAATTACCGAACAAAGAGACTTGCTGTAGATGTGCACTTTCAGCCATCAGACCCACGCTCTCACGCCATCTGCAGAATACGCAATGTGCTTCAGGTAAGAAAGATGGGTCATGAAGGTTGCCAACAATTTATTTAACTATGGGTGATTGCATTGGTGCCTTATCTGAGGGTGCTCTCAGTGATTGTGAATCCATTAGGTGTGGACAAACATCACATATGATTTCAGTTAAAATGAAATGGCTATTCTCATTTGCTGAAAGATTCTTTGGCCAACCCATAAAAAAAATTAAAAAATAAATAAATACAAAAATCGATGGTATTGCTATGCAAACATGCTTTTGAAATCTGTATTTTTAAAAATGTGTACAGCTTTCCTTCTTTATTTTTATTTTTGAATAAACTATCACTTTACCTTAAAAGTAAAATGTTTTATTTGCTTGTCATTTAGCAGATCATTTATGACTGTAGTCAATTTTTTTCCTCTGTTTTGTTGGTCATCTGTAGAGCCCGAGGTCATGACCACTTTCATTCTCACCTTTCTTCAGTTACGCCAGATGGTCGGGCATCTGATTTAGTGAAACCATTGCCATTAGATCATCGTAAGTGAGGTATAGTCAAGTGACATCTTCTTGCCTGGTTGGCTCTTGCTACAGTATAGTTCCCATTGGCCTCTCTGCTCACTGCTGAGTCTTTGCTTTTCAATGGCCCCATGGGTCAGTGCCCATCTGAGCATGATATGATCGCCAGAGCTCTACCGTGATTTATATCTCTGCTTCTCATTCCTTCAAAACTTTTGTAAGCGCATGATTCCTAGCCTATATTTGCTAAAACTCTTGCCAAAGACGTTTTCCTTGATGGAAAGTTTAATATTTCTAACCAAGCTCTGAATGATTGAAGGAAATTTAGGAGCGCAATTTCATTAGTAATTTATTTCAGTGCATTTGATTGCTCACTAATCAGCCATCGTTCTTTTTGTCTTGGAAATTAATCCAGTGATAATCTTACAGACTCTGAGACCAGTTTTAAGGGTGTTTAAGGCTAGATCAGTATGTCTGAGACTCCCTAGCTCCTGGCTAATCTAAATTGATCCGAATCTGGGGGCCGTGTTACCCGAGGATAACTCAGTGGGTGCTGTCCAATGCAATGAAGGATAGAGGGTTTCTGCTGGTTTGTTCAGTCGGCCTACTGCGCCTTTGCGCAACATCGCACTCACACAAGAGAATCAAATGACCAGTGCTATAAAGAGAGCTACATTTAATTTATCTGGCTGAAATACTGTCCAATAAACTATAGCTCACTCTCTTTTTCTGACAAGAACATTTTGATACTGGCGCATCATTTATTTTACCCCAATCGTATCCCATTACTGTGGCCGTATGCAGTAATGCTGACCTAGTCTCCTCTGTTTCCTCCTACAGTGTTTTATTATCCTCATTGTTTCTCTTGTCCTCTTTATACTGCTTTAAACTGACAGTGGGGTCTCTAGGCAAATGCGTTATCCGTGTGTCGACTGTTCCACTAGATAAGATAGACGACACTCGAGAAAAAGGACTGGAATATCCTTAAAACTCACACCCCAGTGAAACTCAACCAATTCTCCAGAGCTTTGTCAAACGGTTTTGGCACAAACCTCCCAGGAAACCTACTAAAGGCTTACAAGTATGTGAGGATATCTCATGACAAAGCCAGTGCAATGAAAGCGAGCATTTTTAGTATCACTTCATTTGACTTTGCCTTTGCTGGAAAACACAGACTTTTTCTCTCTGTGGAAGACTGAGGTGAATTCTGTTTCAACATGCTCGAATGAAAGAAATAGTTCACGGAGTCATTAAAATTTTACTTTCTTCTGTGGAATACAATAGAAAATAACTGAAGATTTTTGTTTTTAAGTCATTTTTGTTTTTAAATAATTAAGTAACAATATAACAATACAAGTATAATAAAACAATTAAATTCACTTTGGTACATTTTGGACCCTATTGACTTTCATTGTATTGACAAAAACAGTTGTTCTTATACAGTGTGTGTGTGTGTGTGTGTGTATATGTATATATATATATATATATATATATATATATATATATATATATATATATATATATAAAATGCAATAAAATGTACACATATAATATAATATAAAAAATAATTTTTGAATCTATTTTGGGAGAAAATAGTGTGCTTAACACATTTTGAGAATGTAAATGCAAAAAAGTAGGTGCTTACAACCCTCAAGAGATTAATTATATGGTTCAACAGTGTTATCAGAAAAATACCAGTCGCTGCGAACTCTCTTACTTTATCTTACTGACTAATTGTTCTTTAAAGGCTGTACAAGGAACACGATGAACTAAGCAGGAGCGACATCTCGCTAGGGCTTTGTTTCAGCATCCTACTTGTCTTCTCTTTCTTATTTCGCTGCCTACTTTATCTGTTTCTTTCTCTCTCTAAGCAGTGTTTTTGTGTCTCTAAGCAGGTGGGAGTGGAACTTAGAGTGGAGAAAGAGGTGCGGAGACAGACCGACAGCTGGAAAGAAGCAAACTAGAACAGACAGCAGCAAGAGAGAAGCGTAGAAGAGGAGGAACACAGCATGAATGTAGCATGGAGGTGAAGGAGCGTCGGCCTTACTGCTCTCTCTCCCGGAGCAAGAGGGAACGAGGGAGAGACTGGGAGAGGGAAGGAGACAGAGAGGAGGGGGAGGGCTACAGGGAGGGTCCCAGCAACCACCGTCACACCAGCTCATCCTCCGTCCTAACCCAGAAGTCCTATAGCTCCAGTGAGACGCTGAAGGCCTTTGATCAACACCCATCCACCCAGGGGCTTTATGGGCATCGCATGCCAGACATGGTGCCAAGGGACACTGAGGAATACAGAGCTCCAGGTAAGTGCTCTTTAACATTCACCATATGGACAGCAGACTCTGGAGTCCTTCAGGCTTGCAAATGTGATGTTTTAAAACCAACATGGAAAAGAAAAACAGGCATTTGAAATGCTAAATAAAAAAGAAGAAATGCAGTATACAGCACTAAACTGAATAAACATGTATCTATAGACATATATTCACTCAAAAAGATTTTATAATATATATATATATATATATATATATATATATATATATATATATATATATATATATATATATATATATATATTTTTTTTTTTCAGCTTGCATATTGTAATATTGTAATAAGGATCAAACTATATCTTTCTAAATTAAATATGACCATTATAGTGTACTGGGATACATGAAAGGTCAGTAACCTTGACCTCTAACCCAAACAGGAGCTAAATTTTCAGATTTAATTAAATTTGGTCCAGCAGTTAATTCCATGTCCTTGACAAAACATTCTATACCGTAAAAAGATTAATTTGATATGCAATCACACCCACACTAACAGCCATAATAATAATGATAATATTAATATTAATAAGTAAAATAACGAACAAATAATTTTATTTGAAGAAAGTAAAGCTAGCATTTTTTTTTTATTTTAGTATTTTTCTGTTCAATAAAACACATACAATGACATACAAGTATTATTTCTACAATAAAACAATTAATAAAAGAAAAATAATAAATAAATCTTAAATATCACTATGGTTGCAAAATTGTTACCAGATATGTATGCTTTCAGTCCTATTTTTGTATTTTCCCTCTATTTTTTTTTTATTAACAGCAACTACATACAATAAAACATAGGTAGCCAATCTCTTTATAACTCTTAAAAGAACTACATTGCCGACCATTTATTGTTCATTTAATACATTTTTTTTCCCAGATCAATAAATGTCCGATCATATGGATTGCAAACAGCAATTTAACAGCTGTTAATGCACTGTGATCCAACATCATTTTTTTTTTTTTTTTTCTATACCTTGAACATCTTTTATATTCTGTTACCTAAGCCACAAAATTAGTAGAGGTTGTTGCTTTTTTGTTTTGTTTTTTGCAAAGAACTGAATACCTAGAATGTATGCCCTTCAATGAAATTTTGATTAGATTAATTGAAAATGTTACATATATTATTTCAGCCTGTCATTGAGGCAGTCTAAATGAAGGTATTTTCAATCAGTACAGAACAGTTAGTCAAAACACTTTTGTTAGATGTAGCTGTATTCAGGTTAGTCACCTTCATTTTCGTTTCATTTTGATATTTCATAAAGCCCACCAGACACTCATTTGCTGATTATTCACAAACTATTCAAACTATTTCATAAATATTTGATGGTTTATGATGATCACTTTTAAGTGGAAGAGTAGGATACTGCTCATTCAAATTTGATTCCATTAGAAATACACTTAGTTGGTTAATTGTGCTTTATAGTGCACTCCAAAACCTTAGGCTGTTACACTTAGGGGCACGTCTTTAATTAGCAGCCGTGTTTGTGCCTGATCGGCACAAAAGCCGGAGGAGAGAGATCTTGCCGGAATTCATGATACAAATGTTCCTCCGTCATTTTATTTTAATCACAGCCTGGCTAAATCATGGCAGTTTGCCCTGCATTGGCTTCCAGAGTTTGCAGTATTTCAAAATGTGTATTTCAGATAATGCCCTCATGTGGTAATTAATGTCAGCACTTGTGTTGAGTTATTTTGTTTCGTATCTATGAGTGTACTCATAATTTAAATTCTGGTGTATTCATTTTCACGTGTCACCTACTCCGTGGGCTTTTAGTCATAAAGCACTCAGCATATGCTAGCAGGTACAGGAATATGGTTTTAAAAGCAGAGCTGAAGGAAGCAGAGGGCTGTTGAGTCTCAAGGTGAATTTCAATCTGAAGTGGAACAGTTTCTATTTTGTTCTGTGTAGTAAATTCTCAGATTTTCTTGTGTTGGAAGAGGTAGAGCTTACCCTCATTCAGATTCAGCTGAACAGATATTCACCTGCTGAAACAGAAAAGAAGATCGGTAAATCAGAAGGTAATTCAGTTAGTACCAGTGAAATAAACCTTTACAACAAATAATGCAAACTATTAAGAATAAAATACAAAGGATTATAAAATACTAAACTTTTTTATTTTGAGTAGGTATATATATTTTTTAATGAACGTAAATGAAAGCATGAAAATAGTATAACAGGAATATTAATGAAAAAAATGAAAGTATATTTCTGATACTGTGTTAAAACAAACACATAAAAGAGACTCCCCAGGTTCAACTAAACATTATTTTTGATCTCAAAATGTGCCCATAATTAGGTAATCAATATTATATTTTGTTCTGCCAAAACTGTATTGGATGTTACTGCTACTTGTTAGTTTCGCTTGGTTTATCATTTTGTATACTGAGTAAAAATGTATTGATAAGGTTTATTCTGTTTGTGTGACATTATTATTTTAAACAAAGGCCACTTTGAATTGAGTATACACTGTTATCTAAATAGATATGTTCTCTATGAAAGGGTAGCAATAAAAATATCAAAGAAAATATGCAACACACAAAAAACACTTTTCATAATTTATTCTTTGTAGTTTACCTATTTTGTGTTTTGTTTAATAGTTTTCTACATCAAATCAGTCTTTGCATTGGTAGGGAGAAAAAAAATACAAATGTAAAACACATATCAAAAGAAATTTAAAAATTATATATATTCATTCCCTGGTCACCATAGTCACCACAGAAATGACAAACGTGAACTTGGGAACATAAAACTGCTGTTGTTTTTGCAGCGTCTTTATTTAAATGCTTTAAATATTTTAATATAAAAGTGGATATACTGCAAGAGTTTGAATGCAAGTTTAAATAATTAAACGGTGTGTGCGTGTGTTTTCAGCAAGTTCACAGTTACTTTGTTTACTACTTTTTAT
This sequence comes from Carassius auratus, assembly GCF_003368295.1. Taxonomy (NCBI): domain Eukaryota; kingdom Metazoa; phylum Chordata; class Actinopteri; order Cypriniformes; family Cyprinidae; genus Carassius; species Carassius auratus. Next base: position 25,950,334 of record NC_039256.1, on the reverse strand, counting down.
GCATACACTCCCTTTATTAAGTATGCACTTTGAATCCTGCAGGCCAGAGTCTGTCTCTGAGGCAGCTTGGGATATGTGGCCCTGCACCTCGTCGTGGTCTGAGCTTCTGCGCTGAGACCGGACTCAGTCATCATACACAGCTCAGCGGAGCAGACCCTATCCAGAACGCAGGGGGCATTTCTCCAGACTGCGCCATGCTATGGGTTAAGGCACACGGACGGGACTCGCAGCTGTCCAGCCGGTCCAACTCTGTTTTAACACTCACAGACACAGAGCAGGACAACAAATCGGATCAGGAGAATGGTAAGTCCATCTGTGTTTTATTCTCAATAGTAACCTCACAAATGAGCAAAACTCCCCGATAGTAAATGTTGGTGAAAATGGGAAATACCCTTGAGCACGTCAAGATAAAGTCACCTTGAGTCACTCAAGGGCAAGGATATAATTGGTTAGAGCTAACAATCGGTAGCCAGTGACTGGTTGAGGTGACAATATTAATGGATCGACTGGTTACGTTCGCAACCTAAGGGGGACGGGGGGAGTTATAGGCATTTCAGAGAAAATAACAATTTCCTGAAGCATATGAGCAAACGATGCAGAGAACTGCTTGACACTTCCTCTGGGTCTGTGCCGAATCGTAGATGGCTTTGTTAAAGTCACTCATATTTGTGTGCAGATCCACAGGGTGTTGCTGGGCCTGCGAACACACGCTACGGTGGATGAAGAGGGGCCCATCGGTTTGAAGTGCAAATTGGTGTGCGTTGGAATCCTTAATGCCTTACGGATTAGGGAGTGTGTTTGAAAAAGCAAATTGTCTTTATATGAAATACATGCATGTCAAAGCACATACATCTGTATTTTAATTAGATTCTTTCTTTTTTTTTTTTCTGAAGACGCATAAATAGCTTGTTTCTTGCAGTGAGCATGGTGGACTGTTTTTGACTAAGTTTATTTGCTGTTGTTGCAATGTGTCTAGTTGGTTTTACTTTCAAAGGAAAAAAACGGAATAGTCTGTGCCAAGATCTTTTTTTTTCATTATTCACATTCATACATTCACTAGTGAGTTACTGCAGCATATGCAAGATAAGTAGGGGGAAAAAAGAAAGTAAAGATTTTAAAATAGTTTGTTCTGCCTTGCAGTAGATATTTTTGACAATATGGTAATTTGTTGCAGAAATGTTGTTTTAAAAGGGAAAGGGGAAAAATAGGGGAGTGAAATGTACTCATTGTAGGCTAAACGTTTCTAATGGAGATCTATGGTGTCTCATGCTCAGCATTCACTGCATTGATCAAAGAAAACCGCATCTGAAATGCACATGCTCAATTTACATGTCACATTAGACACTATTTACTGCTGCTGCCTCCTCATTTGGTGTGATATAATGTTTAATATAATGCAGTAATTCACTCTTGAGAAGCTCTTGTCAGATTATAGTTTAGAATATGTTCACTAATATAGTGCTATTTAAGTTCACTAACATTTAATATTTAGATTTAAGCAGAGAGATGCAAAAGTCTGAGTAAAAAAAATCTCGGATTTAAAATTGAATTTAATAGTGGAAATAATATGTTAATACGTATACTTTACAATTACATTATTATTATTATTTTTTTTAATTATAAAAAATGTCACTGTAGTCTCAAACTTTTGGAGCCCACTTTTATGTGAAATTTGTCCCTTGTGTAGGGACCTTGTGTATAAATAGCCTAGTGTTTTTTGTTTTGTTTTTTCAAAATACCCTGGCAAAAGTTATTTGAAATGTTTGATTCAGACATGCAGGTGAGCCGTAGTATTTGACCAGCATATTCAAAGCAATTATTCTTCTTTTTCTTTGCTGTGGACTAGGTCTGGGACTTGGTCCGTTTGAGTCAAAATATAATGATGTAGCTGAGAGCAGGCTGTCTGCTTCACAGCACTCCATTAAGAGAATGAGGTCAAATTTCTCTGCACAGTCGTTCAGCTTCTGTATCTCTCCCCATCTTTCCCGAAATCTCTCCAGTCTGCTATGCAAAATACGCTAAAGCTGTATTATAGCACTGTGCTCTATGTATCCAGTCTCCTCGGAGGGACTAGTCATTATTATATAAAGTTATAGATGACTCTGGAGAGTGACTATGCTTATTTGTTAGTCAGTCGGGTGTTAAAATATAAAAAGGACATTTTTCATTAATGATAAGTCTACATTTTGTACAGTCAGTGTTTGATGTATTTCTAGGGTTTCACAGTATGTGGTCTTAGGGTAAAGCAACCCTTTAAATTTTTAGTGGTACATAATGCTACAAATATTTTAATAAAAATCAAATGATGAAAATGGCTTTATAAATATGATGCAAAGAGATTTATTTGTCTGGATTCCAGAATCTCTTACAGTAGGACTTCATTCTTTGAAGAATGTGTGCAAATGTGACACACTGTGTGATTTACTGGAACAATTAAGCTGCACTTTTAAAGGTGTGGGATGAGTTTCCACAGAGACCTCATTGAGGCTGACTGTAAATTGTTCTGAGACGGATCTTTGGCAACCCATATAAAGCAAGGTCTGAATTTCACTGTATATCTTTTCCTATTGAAGACATTTCTTTGTCTTTGTTTGTTTGTGTATATTATGCACTAACATAGAGGTGAAAATTTGCAGATTCATCCACATAGATGAACAAATGAAAATCAGCAACACTTTAATTACAGAATCACTGTGGATGAATCAACAATACCACATTCTTGTTGTTTCCCCTTGATGACATAAAACCAGTCACTGTCATTATAATCAACAAAACTGACTGCAACTCAGCTACGTTGACTGCACAGCTTGCCGTTGCAACAGTCTTTGGTTTTCCTTCGCTTTTGTTGCATTGCATTGCACCGTTTGCTTGCGGTGTATATGCTGTGTTGGACGGTACCTTTGGAAAGAAAGCAGCAGCAGTTAAAATGCTGTGGGTAATGCTCTCAGAGCCGCTCAGCTGCAGGGTGAAAAGCACTGCTTAAAACATCATCCTTATAGCACACCTGTTAGACTTCCATCTCCCTCTCTCTCTAAAATAATATTAATCATGATTCTCTGTCTTGTGTATCCGGTAGTTCTGGCTTTGTTAGCAATAAATTAAATAAATATGCAGATTCATATGTCATAGATCATTATCTATCTTCATTACTCATTTAGCAGCAATGACCCCTTTCTCAGATTTATTTATCTGCTGTGACTTTCGGTGCATTCTGTCAGCTTCTGACATTTTGATTGTCCTTTACTACCTGTCTAAGCAATTATTAAAAGTCAATTTGTATCTGCAGGGTCGACTAAATAAATGTAAGACAGGACATATTGCATCACACTGAGAAAATAAATTGACATAAAAAGGACCATAATGCTTTATGGCAGTATTTACAGAATATTATATATTTATTCACATTCATTATAAATATAAAAAGTATATAGGCCATATTTATTTAGTGTAGATTTTTTTAAATTGTCAGATTGTCTATAAACAAATATATAAATAAAATATATTTATTATAAATTATTCTATATTATAAATTATTTATTTACAGGTCTAATCATGAAAACTTAATGCATTTTGGCTGTTTAGATATGTAAACTTCACCATATCACATATGGAGATTTGGGAGCCTTGTAATCCATGCGTGAACAAGCAATCATGGATGAAACACGTGGATTGAGCAATCTCAAAACTCAAATACTAATGGAGCAGAGAGAGCATTCAGCAGACATTATCATTGCATATAGCAGAGGAATAGTAGTTTGGATTTAGATCTGTTTTGCACATATGTATGTGGTCAGTATATAAGTGAATGGTACACATTTGATCAGTGAAGTGACCAAGTATACATACTCCCTTATGGGTATTTCTCCTGTTCACAGTGAACAAATCCATCCTTTTATTAGGCATTTAAAGGGATAGCTCCCCCAAATATGAAAAGCGTCATCCTTTACTCAATTTTCCCCTTATGTTCTTCCAAACCTGTATGACTTTATTTCCTCTGAAGAACATAAAAAAAAAAAAACTTTTTTTTATTCAGATACTGTATCTTTGGTCAGATCTTTATATCAGGTATATTGAACAATGCATATTCAATGCACAGGTTTGGAATTACTTGAGGGTGTATAAATATTGAGAATTTTGATTTTTGGGTGAATTATCCCTTTAAGTAGGAAATCCACCTCTCTTTTGACATAAATATAACCTCTGTAGAGCGTCATATATCAGAATCTGTTTTAGCTATAAACCATATTCATTGCTGGTATCATTTAAGCTCATCCATTTTTAATGAAGCGCTTGAAGATATATTGCACAGTCTGAGATCTAGAGGCTCAGGGAACATCCAAACAAGGCTTCTTTCAAAATAGGCAATAAAACAATATTTCAGCGGTGCTGCTGCTGTAAATACGTACACATTTTTGCTTTCTCTAAGCTTCAACTGGATGTTCATGTGAAAGTGTTTCTCTCTGATATTTGGATCTTGTTCTGAATAAAACACTTTATTATCAGACAAGGCCAGTCAGTGAGCTGAAAGATTATATTCATGACTAAGTGAACATGTGTGCATATTTAAAGGAGCTATAAAGGGAATTAATTAAGATCGGAGACTTACTTATTAAGTGAACCTTCAAGCAAGACCTCCCACATACAAAAAAATTGTTGTCAAAACAATAGATCCAACGTATGAGCCAGGTTTGGTTTCAGAGTTAGAAGAACTTTTTTTCCCTTAAAGGAACTTTAGCTAATTTGTATTCCTGCAAGGCATGTTAGAAGCCTCTACAGTCTGGCCAAGAAAGACATTGTGACAAAAGTCATCACTGTGAACAAAAGTAAGAGAAGCTCTTCGTTTGGCCAGGAAATAGCCTGGAAACCCAGCTGCCCCCTGCTTTTGTCTGGCCTGGTCGCTATTATCAGAGGATAAATGACCCCTATCAGGATCTTCAGTGCCTGTGAAGCTTTCTCTCTGTCTTTCTTTCTCTCTTCCTTGTGCATGTGGGTGTTTGCACTGTGTTTTCACATGAGAGGAGTGTATATATAGGCTCTGTGTGTGTATACATTCGCACCCCCCTAAGGCCAATGAGGGATGCAGTCTCAGTTCTTAAACATAATTTTAAGATCAGAGAGGAATCTCTGATCTCATAATGATGTTTAAGAACTGAGACCGCATTTCCCTTGTGCACTGCAATATCTGCTCCACATTTCTATTTAGTGCACTGATGGAGAATCCGTTGCTAATGCACATTATCTATATCAACTATAGCGATTTGGAATGGTGGGAAATAGCTCTATTGAAATGCATATCATTACTACCAGGAAAAACTTCATCGCACTCCCAGAGGGGCAGCCAGAAGCAGGTTTGGGTATGTGTGTCCATGTAGGCCTTCCCTCACCCGTCAGCAGGATGCTTAACCAAGCATCTGTCACGTCTGCGAACATTTCCCCGCCTCTCTCTATGACATCAAGGTGTTTGCTCCATTGATCATTGCAGACACCAAGGCCAGCTTGTTTTCCATATGCATTTCCATTTTTCCACAACAATGCCCAGAATGTCCAGGAGTGTACAACCATCTGTGGCAGCTAAGAGATTGAAAGAGTCTCTCTCACAATGTAAAAAAAAATTGGATACAATCTCAACATGGCCAGCAAGCCATTCAAGTGTAGTTTTCACAGTTTTTTTTTTTTTTTTTTTAAATGGAACTTCAAACGGAAAGGCTGATGAGCCCTGTGTTTGATGCATTCTCATTACTCTGGGTGGCAGGAGAGTTTAGTCTGATGGTATAAGTACAGAGTAATACGAGCGAAACGGGTCACACGGAGTGCCAGTGCGGGTTTAGCTTCATAAGCAGCATGAGGACTGATAGAGATAATTACTATGTGTCAAATTGTCTTTTTGTCTGTTCTGCTTTTTCTATTACAGTTCAGCAAGAGGGCTTCGCCTTAAAGGTTACAGTCTATAGCTATATATAATGCAATTGATCGGCTTATAGCAGGATTAGGTTTTGATGGCCTAAAAAAGATGATGTGCTTGTGCGATTCTTAAAAAGGCTTTTTCTGTATCCCACAGCACAGATGGAGGGTGTCTTTATCTGGGCTTTAGGGTTTTTGGAAAGTGTTGCTCTCAATTATAAATACAATATTGTTTTGGAATCAATTTTAGAAACTGACTTGGACCTTTTTTTTTGGTATTTTTAATTGTCCAACTGTGAGCCTAGATGACTGTGTTTTGTGATGAGGGGAGAAATCTTTAAACGTTGCCATGAAAATGAAAGATTTTGTGTTTTTTTGCTATTTTGTAATACTGATAAAAGGAACTGGGGTAGTGGAAAGGAAACAAAAAATGGCATGAATTATAAAACACAAGCAACATGTTCTTGTGTTCCATTGCACAATTGCACAAAAAAGAGAAATGAGATTGCATTTCAGGCACAAATAAGAAATCATTTTCTTGTTAAAATAATTTTTGCATTATATTCGTTTTGAACGTAAATCAAGCATACGTATCCAGTTCTAGCATGCTTTAGCATTTGTCTTCAAGAGCATTGGTTTAAATAGGAACAAATTTTATTGCGTATTTACTGTAGCCTTAATATAAATTCTCCTCTCCCACTGTTAGCATAAGATAAGATGAGATGAGATGAGATGAGATGAGATGAGATGAGATGAGACGAGATGAGAAGATAAGATCCCACAATGGGGAAATTTCCATGCTACAGCAGAAAAAATAAGTGCAAATATAAGCAAATATGAAGCAAATACTCAAAAATATCTGCAAAACAACGACAACAACCATAACAATAATTACTCTGTCAAACAAATACATTGCACTAGGTTATTACACTGTTAAAATTATTATAATTGAACAGATTCACAATTGCTATTGCACAAAATGTTGATTATTATTATTGCATAATTCAAGAATCAATAAGTGTAAAATGTGTACTATAGTGATTGATAAATGTATTACAATGGTAAACTTGTTCACTTTGTATGGAGTCAAATATTGAAAAAAAAAAAAAAAAAAACTTCACATCACTGTAAAGTATAAAAGTATTTCCTGAAAACATTACTAATTATACTTATAAAATAATCTTCATTTACCATGTACTGTGTTACTTTATGATGAAGCTCCACCCCTAACCACCCCACCCAAATTAGGACACTCATGAAGTAGAATTTAAGTGCATCATTACAGGAATCATAAGGCCTAAAGGTGCTGAAATAAGTCCAAAACATATTCAGTGGCTATTCTCCCCAGCATGTAAATTTAGCAAAATACTACACATGGAAATTGTATGCTATGTTGTTGAGACATTTAAAGTTACGTTATTAAAACATTAGGTGAGTAGGATGAATAAGATGGGCTGTGTTAATAAATATTAAAGGTCAACACAAATGAATATTAAATATTAAATGTAGCTCAACTAAAGGGCACCCGGAATTAGTTGTTTATTGGATTTTTTTTAAGAGTTTTGGCTTATCTTGCTTGTCCTGGTTGTATTGTTGGACACTTAATCTGAATTTAAAAGCACAGTTCAGCCAAAATAAAAATCGGCATCCTTTACTTACCATCATGTCACTGTACACATAACTTTCCTGTGCAAACAACAACAACAAAAAATGTACATTGTGGTTAGCACTGACTTAAAAAAAACAATATGTTACACTGTTATGTGTTAGCATTTACTTAGAGCTACATATGTATATATGTCTATAACATATGGATGTAATAGTCCATGCGAAATGTGATTTGTTAAAGTTCGTTTAATTTTTTTTTTCACCATTGTAGAGTAAATTAAGACTTTTTTATGAATTATGGCCACTGTTGTAGTTAGATATCATTAGTTCTCATTCCCAGTTAGTAGGCCTACATAAAGTTCTATTTTGTTGTCTATAATGTATAATTCAGGTCTATCATGTCACATGACAGACTGTAGAGTACCATTCTAAAAGCATTTTATAACAGTGCGTCTTTTATTCTCGAATTTAGTCTACCAGGGCTTTGTGATAACCAAAGTGCATTAATATTCTTTATTTTGTGCCTGATGTCTCTGATAAACTGTAAAAGAAGGGCAGAAATATCCATTTAAGTTAGTCTGAAGCTTTAGCGTTTTACTTACGACTTGGATAACAATGCTTTTGGGAAACATGACGTTGAGATTAAGTACACTTTACATTCCATCAATGTTCTGCTTGCTGTTTGGGGAAACCTAGCCAAGGTCAGTTAAAAAACATGTCTGAATGTTCAGATGCTCAGTCAATCACACTTTCACTCAAGCACGTACTAATTGCTTGTGTGATTCCTATTTGTCTAATATATTCTATATATATATTCCCCCCTTAAGAATTGCATGAGATTGCATGTGATTGCAGAGTGAGAACATCATCTTTGTTCTTAAAGCAGATTAATATTTTGGTAGCCAACTACATCATTCTCTATCCAGCATGTCAATAATAGCCTCTCACTTGCCAAATGCAAACATTCTTCCTCACCAAATGAGTTGAGACTCAAGGTTTTAAATCTCCTATCACAGATAGAGTGGTGAGAAAAAGAATTCGGACTCATCTGATGGTGTTATACAAAATCTATCATTCTTTCTCTTTTGTCTTATGAATAAAAACTTCCCACTCTCACTCGGGTGTGTGAAATCTGGCACTCCAAGTTGAATATGCAAAGTGCACAAACGAGCTTGCCAATACCAATCATCCAAACTCTTATTTACGGGAAGAGGAATTTGTTTATTCCTTTGTATAAACAGTCTAGATCTATTAATAATCTTCTGTTATAGAAGGTCCAGAGATTATTTATTCATATTTGATTGCGTGCTACTTTTAATATTAATCCACTTTTCCATTCTTTTGAGACTTGGTCTCCTTTCTATTTATTTATTTATTTAAAACCACCAACAACACAACATACTTAAAAAATGTCCCTACCCAACCATGTGTCGGTCTATTGGGTACTTTTCTTCCTGTAAGATATTGATTTGTTGCTTTGTGTGTGAGGTGAACGTATGCAGGTCAGGACCTCTGCTGCCTACTTTATAGGATGCCGAGATGAATCAAGGAAGTTGGGGGTCACAACTCATTTGCCCTCTCCCTATCCTTTTATTGCGCCCCTCATAGTGGAATTGGATATAGAGGTCATGGGTCTTTGGTGGCACTTGTCACCCGTCTCGGACTCCATTGGATCTTTCATCCTGGATTTAAAAAGCAAGACAATTTCGAGACTCTACAGCGAATCGACTTCAGAACAGTCCCTTAAATCACATTAAATGTTGAAGGCACCAGCATTACATTATTTGCACGTCATTCACAATGTAATTTGGGTTCGCTGCAGCAAGGCGACTCTCAGAAAAGGCTCTTTTCATCCATCATTTCGAATCCATAAATGTCCATTATCTCGAGACGACACTGTTGGATAACAAACTAATGATGGTGGTGTTATCTTCCTGCTCTAGCCACAGCCTATTCTTGATCCTTGCCAGTGTGTGGCTCACAATGCCATCTGGATGTTGTTTGATTGCAATGTGGCTTTCAGTGCCGCCTGATTGGATATGGCTACGCTTCTTGTTTAAGAAAGGTTCACTTTAAGTTTAATTTTATCCAGAGCTGTTTCATTTACCCTAACTAATTATTTCTTCTCTTATCCTTCAGATCGTTAAAAGTAGTGTATGCTTTGAAGCAAATAAGGCTAATCTAGTGTAAAATGGATATTAGAGCAGGTGCCTTTGGTTTCTTTCCAAATTGTGTCAGTCTAATTCCGTGAAGATGGTCTTGCAACTTTGTTTAGAGACTTCAAATAAATTCTTTCGTCTGTTAAACAATCAGGCAGCTGTACAGTTGTCTGGAAATTGGGAACAGTATCTGCCAGATCTTTGGCACTAATGATGGGCTCAGGCCCAACTTGGCAGTGCAAACACCAGAAATCCACAAATCACATTTTTTGAAGCTGTGTTGAGCAACATTCAGATTGACATTCTTTTGTTTTGCTTGGTGGCACGCTCTACTCAGAAGCACGAATCTCTTCAGAATTCTGCCACCATAATTTAACAGATGGTTTTGAACAAATGCAGCAAAATATCAACAGTCTGAAGTATAACAAGGCCATGTATCAAAATCCATATTCATTTACATTTGCATCTGCATTTATATTCTTAGCAGAAACTTTTCTACTAAAGAGATTTTAAAAGTCATTTAGTCAATGTCAATGTGGTTTTCTCTTCCCAGCTTAAAGGGAAATCACTCGTAATATGCTCAATAAACATTTCTTAATATTATTCATGTTGAAAACAGTTGGTCCAATTGGAGCAAATATATTATTTGTTTATTCATTCATTCACATCTTAAATTGTAGTTTTTTGACCATACAAGGTATCTAAGAAGGCAACACAAACAGTTTTTGGATGCTTTAAACTGCTGTCTAGGTAAACAGCAGGTGTTGTCACAGAGCGTATGTGTTAAATCCACTTCTGCTCAGTTATTACATGAGTGATGATGTGAACGGTAGAGGTGAATGGGCTTTCAGTTCTACACAAATAATAACAAGTAGCTGTCGGCTCCATTGAATAGCAAAACATTGCTGTCTGGGTCATGTACCAAACTGCAGAATTAAGATTTTTTGGAAGTTCAGTACTTTTTTAGTAGAGGCATACCATGCAGCCCTACTTCTAGATGTACTGTTCACATTCTGCATTACTTTAGAAACACATTGAAGGGCAGTTTGTGGTGTTGTGGGATGTTTCTTGTCTTTAAAGCCAGAGAGATATACTCAGTGGTATTGCAGTTGGGACTTCATTAAATTTGCTTTATGGTGGATTTGTTTTCCTCTCTCTGCTGTGTGACATACAGATTTTGCCATGGCTGAGCTTTGCTCGCAAATATAGCAGCACACTACATTAATCTATCTCAGCAAGTGATGAGTTTTTTCTGTTTTATAGACTATGCAAATTCACAATAAACAAACAGTGCACCAAAACAAAACTGACAAAAAGCAGGACTTACTGTTTCTCCAAATACTGACAGATTGTCTAACACGTCAAGCTTCTTAAAAGCTTTAAAAGCCGCTGTTTTCTGGTCACAATGAATCCGGTAAAAATAGATCTTGAACAGGTTTCCATGAGGTGAAATAACTGTAATTATATGGCATAGTCCATCAGCCACTTAAAGGGGGTCCTTTTATTCTTGTGTAGTACTTTTAGTGCATTTTATCCGCTACATGTGGCAAAGGGTTGATGGGGAATAAACCTTTGAACATTAAATATAAAAGCTATTTTCTGACTAACACAAAAATCAAAATAAGTCATCAAAGTTTTCTGGAGCGTCTGGAAATATAATTGTTTCTGCATCAGTGTGCTTTTGTATATCATATAGAGCTGTTTTGATTTTTAAACCATACTTGTATGCTTGTGCACTTATTAGTAGGGAGAATGCACAGGTGATGTTCTTATTTAGACACTAGCTTGCTGTTAGATGCATACTCTAAAACAGCCTGATAAACAGATGCTGTGCAAAGTTTTGATGCATTAGAGAACATCAGTTTTTAGACAGTGTGCAGCCATAACATCCACACAGATTATGGGTATTTTGTCAGAATTCGCCCAATTATGTTGCTCAACAGTCCAACAAGCCTTCTTGAGATCATGTGGAGAAAACTTGCAATGGCAAATCAATGAAAACAGGAAAAAAGTATCCAAAATGGAATAAGAATCACGCAAGTCTTTTCAGGGCACTGGTGTTTTGAAGACAGTGCTATGCATCTGTGAAGCCATCATGGCAGAACCATCATTCTCAATAAAAGCTTTGCTTTGCTGGAGACGAGTCCATTTTCTACCCTTCAGTGCGTCTGCAGACGTAGGTGCTGCTGTATGTTGGCCAGGTGCTCGCTGACAGCCCTGTGAATAATGTAGCAGGAAGATAGAGAGCTCTGGGAAAGAAAGTCAAGTCCCAGGACCCACCATTAAATATCACAATCCACTCTTCCCCGGGACGCGAATGACATTTTATCTCAGCTGGTAATAGAGATCCAACCTTTAAGTGCTGAGTGGGACAAACCATTATTCACTATCTTCTGCTCTCTCAATGTCCTCTCCTTACATTGTCTACCTCTGCTGCACAATGTTATTATGACAATGTGGGAATGTTCTCATTTCACGGCCCCCTGCTAAAATGAAAATGTTCTAGAATTCAATCGAACCAATAAATTAGGTAAAATGTGATATGGCTATTGACTAGTCCCAACAATTCAAGCACTTTGCTTGTAGTGGTTTCAAAATGAGCATTTAAAAAAGAAAAACCCTGGTTTGCACATGAAAATATTTCTGCGTCCTCTGATATCGATATCTCTAAGGTGCAAATTGTAGCGTGTAGTGGAATCTCCTAATGCCTAAAGCCATGAGGCCATGTGCCACAGGAAAAACATTAGATCTCCAGAGTCCTTGGCAAAGCCCTCTGTCTGAGAGAAAGTTATTGTCTCAGCAAGCTGGTGTAATGATTAGCCTCAATCAGGATATTGAACATAGGTCGATCATGAAAATGGCAAGGGCTTAGAAGTCAACATGTAACGGCTTCACATCTCTGCATACTGAGATCGACCACACTGCGCAAACGAAGAAAGGAATATTTGAAAAGTGCAACAATAGTTGTCACCTACATCAGCTTATTTAGTGATGCGTCGATTTAGACTAAGTTTACATTTCTGTTTGAATGGTTTCAGGTGAGTCTATCTTTGATCGAAGATATTGGTGGTGCTTCCGATGCTCTCAATGTTATTATTTATTCTATTAATATATTTGAAAGGACACTTTTTTAGAGTCTGCTGTCTCACTGTATAAAGGACATGAACACATGAACTTCATCTCTAGAGCTCTTCATCTTTAGAGTTTAATTTGAAAACAAAATTTTCTAAATTATATTTAATGTTCAAAACAAACCTGCGGTCTACTGTCAAATGAAAAAAAAAAAAAAAAAAAAAAAAGATCTTCACGACAAACTGCCAAAATAAAAGTTTGGTTTAACTTAACAGATATATAATTAATTTAATAATAATAATATTATTATTTTTATGGAGTATCATACAACCAAGATATTGTTTTAATTTAAACTAAGATTATTTTAATTTATACAGTTCTGTTGTGCAGCATCTTTCTTGGCAAAAAAATTACATGTAAACTTTATGTAAAGTTTTGTTGTAAATTAATTGTAATATTTGATTACATTTTAAAATATGAAATGGATAAAGTTTTATTAATTATTTTCATTAAACATACGTTTTATGATAAATTTGCATTACATCGAGAAAAAAAACTAAGTAAAGAATAATTTAAATGGATTTGATGGGGCCCTAAATTAAAAGTTAACTTACAAGTTTCAATGGGAACAAGCAGTTCATTATTACATTAATTCTCAAGGTCTAACAAACATGTTGAAAGCATTTCTCTTCCCAGTAATTGTAAATTAAAATAATTTTAATAAATGTATATATTTTATGATACAGGAAAAATATTGTGATAGTATATATATATTTTTTGCCATGTTGTTAAGTAAAAGAGCATTAATAGCTGCCACCTGTCTCAGCTAAAACCCTTAGTCTTAGCTCAAAATTTCGCCGCAGACAGACATCCTTGCGATTTTGTTGTTTGACTAGTTTCAGATTAGTCTGCTTCTGGATGACTATATAATAGAAGAAATTGAGGGTGCTTAAAATGCTCTCTATGTCATTTGTAGCTATGGATTGTTCCCTAGATTCTTTGTCATGTTCCACAACTTGAGGAGAGATATTTGTTGTGCCCAGGCTTTATTTCCTGGCCATGACCTGTTTATTAGAGAATGTAACATTCAATTTGAACGCTAGAATTACTCCTTGTGACTTGGTTTTGCTTGTATCCCCCTGCCAGCTTGAATTGGTTTTCCTGAGAGAGCAACCAGAAAATAAATCACAAGATGTGTAATAAATTGCAATCGCAGCCTCATCTATATTTGAAAAGATCTATTTTGCCACCGATGAAAGTGGGTCCCATAGCTGCACTGTGTCTGAGTCTAACAGGTGCTGAATAATGAGTCAGCTAGACCTAAACTACCCACTGCTGTGACGATCATTTGTGAGCTATGTTGTGAAACATGTTGCTCTACAGGTTGCATTCATTCAAAATCATTCTGACTTCTTAAACATGTTGTATAGATGGAGGTGGTGTGTGGACCAAAATGGCAGCCCCCCCTTTTTTCCGTTACATTTGTCCAGTTTCGGTGGGTGTGAAAACCAGGTGCAATGTAAAAGACCCCCTGGGTAGAGTCTGACATGCCTCGCTGCAGGGGGTTTCATCTCTGCCGTTCCCATCCTTGTCAACTACCCGCTTCAATCCGGATTATTCTTGCACAGGAACGCCTGCTGTGACTTATAATGTAGATCAGATCAACAACAAGAAAGACTCTGTCCCTCAAACACGATACTGGCACACAGGTGTGCAAGCCACTTGAAAAAGAGCCCAAATAAACACATTTGTGTTCTTCCCTGCATTTAATATCGATGTACGTTGCACTCTGGTGCTGAGCTATATATTGTTCTTTCTAAAGTTAATGGATGCATAATTCACCTGTGCTTCTGACTGAGGCTGTATTCTTCCCTGCCAAACCTAAATGCAAACCCTTCATCCTGACATCCATCCTGAAGTTGTTGCATCTCATCTTGAGCTCCCTTCATTATATGTGCATCTCTCAAAACAACTGCCTCCTTTAATGGCGGGAAGACATCTTGCAGATCTGATTACGTGTGCCCTCAGAAAAGAGGCAAGGACAAACACGCCTAAAACATGAATAGTGAATAAGGGAATGTGAGGATGAGGAGAGACCTTCAAGGGGCAGTTCACACATTCCTGCACTTTTTTAAAATGGTTTTTCTAAGTAAACATGCACAGATTGTGATGTGTCTTTTCAGGGTTTTTTTTCTTATTTGTTGTTATTATTATAACATATACTTTCTGATATTATTATATATTTTAATATATACATTAAATGTATTTCTGAACAGTTTTTAAATTTTTTTTAAAGCAGCAAATCAGCATATTAGAATGGTTTATGAAGGATCACATAACACTAAAGACTGGCATAATGGCTGCTGAAAATTCATGAATATATTTTATTATATATTAAAATATAAAACACATTTTTTTATAAATTGTAATATTAGTAATATTTCACAATATTAGTATTTTTACTGTATTTTTATTAAATAAATGCAACCTTGGGGAATATAAAACACTTTTAAAAACATTTAAAACACTGTACTGACCCAAATTTTTTGAAAAGTAGTGTACCTTGAAGTAAAGAATCTAATGAAAATAAATAAATGAATTAATTAAAAGATCAGGAATGACTACCTGGTAGTAATATGTAAAATACTACAGCATGTCAGTCCTCAGTGTTGTCTACTATAATTGGATTATTAGAAAATCTTAATAGTTCTGTATTTTTCTTAAAATAACACTGTTTTGCATTGTCAAGACTAGCCAAGTAAGTTTAATTAATATGTGATTTTTCTACAATTTAATTTATTTCAAAGCACTTTTAAGAAAACCAAATTGTACCCTATATATATATATATATATATATATATATATATATATATATATATATATATATATAAAGCATTGTTAACTGCTTGCATTTTTATCTTGTCACATTTACATTGTCAGTCTGCTTTAATTAAAGTAATTTAATTGAAATGAACACGGATCTCACACTAAGCTTTGTATTTTATAATGCAAGAACATGTCCCATGTGAATAGCCCTTGTTTGGTTTGGTTTATTACTGATAGATCAATGTATACAAGCCCAAGATCCACACTGCCTCTGAGCTACACTAGAAATATATCCACAAAAGCCCTTTAGAGACATTTGTCTGTCTTTTACCGTCTGTCCTTCTCCACAGAATTCCCTTCGCTTAAATCAGCGGTGCTTGTAATGAGGTGTGTGTCGATATGTGTGTGGTTGGCTGTCACAGTGGGCTTTCAGGAAAAGCCTGACCTGGCTGAGAGAGGATCAGCGGAGGCAAAGACATCATGCTGCCGGACCATGCCTCTGATCTGATGCTTATCCGCCTGACAGTCCGACCCCAATCCATCTCTAGTAACGCAGCTCCAATTAGAGACCTCTGGACGTGCAGCACTCATGCATTGTTTGATGCAGTAACTTCTGGAACATCTTGACGCTAGGGATGTAACGATTTACTCAACTCATGATTCGATTCACAATTCATGATTTGTTTTTGTTTTTTTTACAAAATGAGATTTAAGTCAAATTATAAATTAATGTGTTCTTTTATTATTGCTTGGACAAAATGCTGAACATTTCTTTGTGAAATTGAAATATAACACTATAAAAATATACTAATATTGCACTTATTATTCCTCTTTTGTTGGTTTTGATTGCTTCGATTGACTTCATTTGTAAGTCGCTTTGGATAAAAGCGTCTTCTAAATGACAAAATTGAAATATAATGAAAATATAAATAACAAATCTAAATTGAAATTTTAAAACAATCCCCAAATCAGCTAAATAACACACACACACACACACACACACACACACACACACACACACACACACACACACAAGCTCTTCATATAAACAAAATAAGGCTTTATCTGTGCTCTTTATCTGTGTGTCTATGCTATTTCCATTTAAAATTAGAGGCAACCACTGCATTTTAATCAAGATCCAAACAAAGATGCTGCATTCATGCAACATGAGCAGTTTTTAGTCTAAATTAGATTGTATAGTTTTGAAATTTAAATGAAAAACAGGATTGTTAGACATCAGTTTTATACATAAAAAATATCTGCATGAAACAGAAACAGCAGATGAGCTGAAGGAGATGCAGATTCACTCTCTGCCAGCAAGTGGTGCTTAAAGCGTTTCCTTGGTTTTGGCTGTAAATAATTGCAGCACTGCACTTATGAACTGTGATATGCATTATACAGAGGCAAGATGGAAAGAAAAAAAATCATCTAAACTTTTTTAAAGACAGTTGCTCTCAGACATACATTCATGTAAACTCCTACCCCTAAATGAATCACTATTTATTTAGCGTCTCAACCGATTTGAATCGTAACTTATTTTAATTGATTTTCAACCGGCTCACGGTTAATCGTTGCATCCTGGCCATATAAAAACAGGGTAATGTTGTGCTTTGAGAGTTTTTAGTGCTCTTCAGTGGAGTGATTAATGCCATATAGACTGTCTCCTGGGGTTTGTGTGCTATGAAGCATATGTCCGCTTTGTTTATTGTATTCCCAATTCATCTCTGGATTGTTACGATAGGAGAGTTCTTAGTAAGACATTTATCATATTCAAATGGCAACTATGCCCTAGATACTTGGCACTCGAGAGTGATAATGTCAGATCTTTTCTCCAGAGCTCAGTTCTTAATGTAAAAAAGCACCCATTTCAGTCTTGTGTTCATCTCAAGTGAGCATTGTCGCTAGACACACTCTTTGATGCACTGGGATTATCATTATGAATTTATTTCTTTGCTTAATTTTTTTTTTCAGTGCTCTGGGGGCAGATTGTTGCTTTGTGATACATAATTGGTTATTATAATTATTCATTGTTGGTTCATTTTGCGTGAAGCCCAATAGAAAGCCTCAGTTGTTTTGCTATTAATATTTAATCCTTTATTACGTTAATAATATTTTAGCTTTATATTTTTAAATCAGTATTAACAAACAGAGCACATTCAGTTTACAATCCTGCAACTGATGACAAACAACCTGATGTGATTTTCGTATTACAAAGCATTTCTGTTGTCATAAAACATAACATTTGCCAGAGACCAATTGTTATTATTCCCCCCAAATGTCAAATTGTATTATTTATTTCATTTTGAATCTTGAAAGGTGGTGAAATAATGTTCAGAACATCAGCCAGGTGTTGTTAAACTGAGAGGAAAGCGTGTTAAATGAAACTGCATGTATAACTACAGTGCTCTTACAAAACTATTATGAAGTAAATATTTAGTTCTTGGTTGTAACACATCAGCAGTTTTCCTGGCTATACATTAGCCAAGGGCGCGCGCGCACACACACACTGGTACATGAATAAGATTTCCAATGCACATTTGTCATTGAAAGGTGAAATTCAGCAAAGAACGAAACACACTGTTCAGTTTATATTGTGAAATAACCAGTGGTCGGGAGAATTGCTCAGTACTCTCAAAGGCATGCTGCATTATTTAAATAATGTTAATACTAGGATGTTTTATAAGATTTTATTTCATAGCACCAGAAAGAAAAATGTACTTCAGATTACCCACTACTTAATGTCAAATAAATGTCCCTGAATATCTAATACATGCTTTTATAAATCACAGTGCCATATAAAATGACCAACACTGCACAGTAAATCAGTGGTTATAACTCCAATAGATTTCAATTAGGCATCACTGTGTTTGCATTAGCTGAGAGCCAAATTGAATGTGACACCCTCACATTAAGCACAGATATCTAAGGGTAGACGGCAGGAAGGAAATGTGTATTGCAGAATGTTTTGCATGCTGAAATACTCTTACATATTATATAACCATAAACAATGTAGTCATGACATTTTTTTTAATTCACTGTACACTACTGTTCAAAGGTTTTTCTTCATGTTTATTGTATTCCTTTTCCTTTTTTCTTTTTTACATTTGTTTTAATGTTTCTAAAAAAAATTCTTATGATCCCCAAGGCTGCACTGATTTGATCATAAATATTATGAAATTGTTTCATAATTTAAAATAATGGTTTGTATTTATGTTTTATATTTATGTGTATAATTCCTAAACAGCTTCATTGTTGCTTTTGACCAATTTAATGCATCTTTGCTGAATAAAAGTATAATTTTCTTTTAATACTTAATAATAATAAAAACATCTTATCCCCACTGTATTCGATTAACTTATTATTATTATTTTTTATTCTAACCTGATGGACACATATAAGATTCATAACCAAAGCTTGCAACCAAATCTAAATGTCAGCAGCAGCTGCTTCACCTTGTATAACATTTGAGTTCAAATCAAAAGGCCCAAAACAACATTACATTAGAAATATTGAATAAGCCTCATTTGCAGCCCTTGTAAAATATATGAACACCTGGGACCATACACAGGACTCCAGACTCATTCTTCCCACTGCTCGCTCTTTTGCGTCTAACCTTTTTTTTTTGTGAGGGGGGCTACAGCATGGGATTAATCAGTGCATGCTGATGAACTTTTCTCATAGTTTATGGAAATGGAAGTGGGTGACATTCAACCAGTTATTTTTGTCTGTTTTACTTACATCTAGACACCTTCTACTTTTTAAGACTAAAACAAAAAATGTATTCATTTTTATTCTTAATTGAAAAGTACAACAAATATCTTTTTTGAACAAAAACGAGTAAGCATGGTGTACATACACCACATGCTGTATTATATACCGACTAAAAAAATTGCACAACATTTAGCCAACACTGAGAAATAATAAAAAAAGAATAAATAAAAGAGAGCCTCCATAGCATAACGTGAGTTAAACAGCAAAGAAAACAAGCTTTTTTCAAATGAAAAAAAAAAAAAAAAGTAAAACTAAACTTTTTTTTTTCGGTGACAGTGCTGGCATGTTTTTTTTACCCACAAGAATACCAAAATGTTCAACTTCTCTGGTTTAGGAAGCGGTCTTTTACTTTAGCATAAAAACCATTCATTGTTTCCTCAATATTTGCATAATTTTTTGCTGCGCGCACCTTAGTGCTCCAGCTAACGCGGCGAGTATAAACCAGGCTCTACACTCGAAGCGCTGCACAGCTCAAACAAGTAGTGCGGTTTTGTTATGTTTTCAGTTGAGTTTGCCATTTGATGTTTCACACATGCAACAGAAATAGCAGCACTTCTAAATTGAAAATTTAGTCGCATATGAAGAAAAAATGGTCGCAAAATGCAACCATTTTGGTCACAGTCTGGAGCCTTGATATATAAGTTGTATTCTATGCAGTGACATTATTTGTTAACCATAAACGACCTGCTTTTACACTTTGAGTGTTAGGGTGCGTCAAACCTAATCTGCTTCCATTGAACTCAATGGAGCTGTTTATGTCGCAACACAGTTTGCATAATTTAGCTGTTTTTTGTTCCCCAGTTATCCCAATAGCCAAAAGTGTCCCACTTTACCTGAATTCACCCTATTAGTGTCAGATTTAATGCTTGACGCCAATCGTTTAGCAGGATATAGCAGGATTAGTTCCAACTGACACATTTTCATATAGTGTCCAGCCCTCACACTCTAGGAACTGGTAAATGCAGCACTGCACTGCTGTAGTTTGCCGCTGCCCTGCCCTGCCCTGTCCTGTAGGTCTAGGTATGGAAGACTATGATTTAACAAGGGGCCTGCATCAGGGCAGGTGTGGCAATGATGGATTGAAGTGCTTAGTAGAGCACTAGCAGCCGGGACAGAGAGTAATCGGTGTGTACAGAGAGCTGGCCAGAGTAAGCAGAACAGATACATCAAGCCGAAATGCACAGCAGAGTCGAGCGGGGTCACGTGCACGCAAATCCACATATATTTACAGATGACACAGGTCTCCATACTCAAGCACTAACACAAAGGTAACATAATCGTCCTGCTCCGAGTGTTATATAATGTTCTGTTGCCTTCACAGGGCTATTATTTGATTTATGGCTCAGGCCACAAGGTGAGGTGTGCAGCATTGTTTTTTGTAGGAATACGATGACTACATATATGTACAGTCTGCACCTGTTTGCACAATTGTGTTCATTAATTTATTGCATGTTAAAGCATTGTAATTTACATGATTTCCTTAAGTAGGCATTTCTATTGTGCTTCTTTAATATCTCGGCTCATTTATTATATGCTGATTTGCACTTTCATTTCTAGGCACTAGGGAGAGGACAGGGTGTGATGGGGAGAAGAGGAGAGTTGGGCATGGCTCCCAGATTTTGACAATTTTTTTTGTGCATCCAACTGATTTTTTGTGTTTTTTAGACAATGCTCAAGTTGCATCAGAATGGATGGCACATTAATACAGAGAGAGAGACAGAAGTCCCTATCTTGAAAGCCTATAATGTTGTTTATGGTGTTTTCACTACAACAGCACCAATGAGTTTGAAGCATCCTGTAAAGCAACAGAATGCTAAAGTATGAACGAGCCTGCCAAGTAATAACTAAAAAGCCATTACACAACTTTGAAGTGTAGTTTGGAAAATGTTAACTTGGTTTTTCAAAGTGAAGTGTGTACGTGAATACCTTCTCATATTTTAGTTTAATGTGCAAAGACAAGCAATTTGTTGGTAGACTGAGTATAAACAATGGGGGGAATTCACTGAATATTTTAGTGTCATATATTCACCATATTTGAGAACCATCTGCAATCCATCCTAACCTGGCACTAATTGCTCCTAAATAGCACTACTTGAATATTTAAATTGTCTTTTGAGCCTAAAATTCCTCCTCACAATGTAAAGTGCTAAAACAATGCTAACTACAAGTGTAAAAAAAGGTCCCACTTTATATTAGGTGGGCTTAACTACTTACATTTCAATTAATCATTTGATACAATTAACTTATTCTGTGCATTCATGTTTTTTTTTATTGTAATTATATTTCCAAAAATATCTGCATGTAACATCTAAGTTACACTGTTGGCCCATCACTTACACCCTAACCAACCCGTAAACCTACACATACCACCAAACCTGTCCTTAACCTTACCCATATCCCACTTCAATAGCAGCCAAAGTGTAATGCAATTTATTATGAACACAAAAGGTACATTTTACATATTTGTGATGTATAAAGTGGGACAAATAAATAAACTCACAATGTAACGGGTACCGTGGCGAACAGATTAACTCCTGTAAAACAGGAGAGAAACGAGGAGACAGTGTATCAGTTTCGAGCTCTCTGCAGTAATTTATTTAAAGAATTTTCTTCAGCAAACACATCTCTATAAGAGTCATTTTATGTTTCACATATTACATATTCTGTGTATTTTTTTAACATTTCGATGAATTTTCAGTGTCCATGTCAATACAAAATCCATAATAAAATAAACTTCTCAGTACACAAATGCATGTTCACTTACTTTTCGTGCTTGTAGTTTACACTATTTATCAAAATGAAATGCAAAGACAATGGTAATACTCACCAGCTATTTTCAAAAATACTTAAAAACTTCCATTCACAGTATTTTATCAGTATAATGTCAATACAGTACTGCAAAATCATGCTCAGAACTAATAAAGTGCTTCAAATATAACTTTAAACTTCATTTCAAACTTTAACCAGTGTTTTCTACACTCAGCAAAAAACATTTCCAACCAATGGTGGGGAACGAACATACATTGAGCTAAACATATCTATTAACATTTTAATCTAAAAAAATATCTTCATGTACATCTGTGCATGGGAAAGTGTGTGTTGAGATAATTTGCTCTCTAACGTAATGTGCACGTTATCAGTCTGCCATTACTCTGTCGGACTTTGCTTCTCATCTCAAACTGGTTTCAAACAAAATCAGAAACAGACCCTAATGAAAATGATTTCGCTAAAACGGATCACTCATATCCCACGTACATTTCAGCAGGGCTAGATTCTAAGTCTTGAGTTGTTGTTGTACATTTACCCACCTGTAAAACAGGAGAGAAACGAGGAGACGAGTGTATCAGTTCGAGCTCTCTGCAGTAATCAGAAACTTACCACACTCACACAGCTACAGTAAACCTGTCACCCGACCCTGCCCCTGCTGGCCTGGAGTAAACACTACACAAGTAAATTTGAACTAGCAAAATCGCATAAAAATAGAAACCCTTGAGATACTTGTTTTAAAAATAGTAAAAATAAAAATACAATAACTTATGTTCAAATAAAAGACAATGATTGTGAGTATACTTAAAAAACAAATACAACACTTTTATGGTCGTCACAACAACAACATAAAAACATTTTTTTTTTATTATTTGAAGTGTTTTTTTTTTGTTTGTTTTTTTCTTGTGGCTCGTTGGGATCAAAGAAAATCAATTTGGTGAAAAATACAAAATTCTAAATTGTTATATAAAGTATAATTTATTCTTATAATGGCAAAGCTGGATTTTCAGCAGCCGTTACTCCATTACATTCAATAATTTACTGATACCAAATTAAGGCAGACATGAGTACACCTGTTTAGAGCACAGTGTTTTGGCACTGTTTGATGCTGCTAATATAACTGCAATTACTTATAAACCTTTAGCCATCACATCAACTCAAATCAGAAGGTTTGTCTATTCATTCAAAAAAGTATAATGTTTAATTAAATTTCAAATTTCAAATAATGAGGCTTTCAATCTGAGGCTTTTAGTAGCTGACAAAGAATGGATAAAATCACTTTATTACTCTAACAGTGGAATTTTCTTAATCTGTTAAATAACTCGTGTATAATTGAAGTGTTTTGATGGTGATACTTTGAATGATTAGCCACTCAACACGATCAGGCTAATCTGGGATGTGTCAGCCTCTGCAGCGACTGAATGTTTGCTCACCCTGACCCATTTCCTTTGAATTAATCCCAGCTATCGTTGGGGGAAAAGAGCCGCTTTGATCTTCTAATGAAGGGACACTCATCCCGATATTTCTGTTCTGAGTTTGTCTGCTCACTTTGGTGTGTCTGTGAGCTCTCACCAAGGAATTCCTGGAATAGGGTGAAGCAGTTTGAATAATTAGGCCTGGCTTTTCAAAAGCTCAGCCTCCTCCTCCGTCCTGCTTCCTTCTTTTACTGTCATCCATCATTCAGCGCTCAGAGCTGCCATTGGTCATTACTATGCCTGCTCGCTTTGCACAACGGCATTCAAAGAAAGTCTGCTACCCTACTTTGATCCTGTTTTTTTCGCTTTCTTTAAGCATGATAAGAACATCTAAAACCTTCTGCATATAACCTGATGGCTGACGTGATTGAGCACAAATCTGCATGCTTGTTGGAGTGTGGCGCAGTGCTTGTGTGTTTTCTGGGATTATAGAAAGGGTTAAAGGCTAGCTCAGCAGTGAGGATTTTTAGATTGGACGGCTGTGGAGCTATTTCCAGACTGCTCTGCTGGAGGATGACTAGAAGAAGCACTGGATTCATTATTCAGGAGGCAGCGGAGTCGTACACAACGGCACAGTCTGTCAGGCCAAGATTACCTTTGTGCATTCCTCCGACATGCGAGGAGAGCTTAAGGTTTGAGTCTCTACCCCGAGGCGTTAAACCAACCTGACTGAAAGTAGGGTTGTACAGGAAATCTGAAAGTTATCAGGTAGTCTACGGAGTTGTGAAGTGCGAGAACACGGAGCGCAGGTTTAGATTACAAGTGATCGTTGAGAATGTTGGGTATGTTTTACATTAAAAAGGATCAGATGATCTTTTGAGGAATGCATCTTGAAGCTGGGTTTTGTGGCTGTGTGCCTGTGGCCACATTTATCTGCCGTTTCCTCATACGGCAAAAGCATGCCTTTTTATTTCCTTACAGGTTAATACAGATGCCAGCGAATGTGATAAGTGCAGTAATCACTGCATTTATTTTATTTGGTTTTATTTGTGGCATCTTAATTAGTTTGAACAGGAATATTAGATGGATGAATGCATACCTTACTAAGCAAAGAGAATAATGAATTAGGTCCATTGGAGTGCAAAAAGCTCTATCAATACTAACTTAATTTAAAGACTCCGAGTCAGTGAAACTAAATGGACTAACAACATTTAAGGATGAAACTGTTTCTTAAGGCCAGACAGACAGCAGAATCTCCATTACTCCAGCCCAGACACAATACACCTTAACATTAGGGTCATTCAATTTCCCACTCCGCACTTCAAAGTGGGCCAAGTGATTTGTTTTCAGTGTGTATTTAAGAAGAAGCTTCAATCTCCCCCGGAGAAGTTTAGCATTTAAATTGGTTGATCCAAGCACATTTTACCACAGCTGTTTTTGAAGCATCATGCTGATGAAAAATCAAAGGTAACGTGCAAATGCATGACCTTTCCTTGGCTGAATAACAGACAGTGTCTGAAGAGCTTGTTTTTGCTGACATTCTTCCTTCTTTTATACTGTTCTGTAAAACTTTGATCCTTGGTGAGACGATACATCATAAATTATTTTTAGACAATAATAAACCTCACCATAGGTCTATAGGTGAAAAAAAAAAGAGATCTAGAGGAAAGTTTCCACCTGTACTATTCTACAGACCTTTGTAGTGATTGCTTAATTTTGAGGTTTTTTTTTTTTTCTGAGGTATTCATGACAAAATATTTTTGATATGATATTATGCATGGAACCCTGCTCATGACATGCAGGAAAAATCTATTGTGGACAAGAATAAAGAATTCAGCATAGTAAGTGAACATGTTTTATTCATTGATTATTTTGTTTTAATTAAATCCTGGGTAGATTTTAATTATTTGTTTCCTCGTTTTAGGTAGACAAAACCAGTTTGTTCATTCATTTTTTATTGGCCATTACACCAGAAATCAAAGCTATAACAGTAACTATCTTGGCGTCCACACAGAAGGATTATAATACTGTGTTTATTCTAACTGAGCACAGCAGGAAGGGTCTGCACAGTTATTGATTATTGAGCAAAGTTTTAATATCATGCAGAACTGTAAAGAATGACTGATGCATTATCAAATACTGAGGAACTCATGGGGAACAGTGGTGAAGTGCTTAAACGGATTTTATTTATTTATTTATTTATTTTACTATTACACTGGTAAAACAATACCGTTATTGACAACAGTTGGCGGGAAACCAAAATCATGCTGAATTAGCTTGTTGAATGCCAGTTTCTCCTTAATCATTATTCAACCAGACGTGAAATTGCAATGAATTTAGATCATATGGTAACACTGACGGACAGCAACTTGCCTTGGTGAGGCAGAGTAAATTAAGAAGCATACCAGCCAAGAGGGAAATAAAACAAGTAAAAGTACATGGCAGTGCACAAGGGACATGTCTGTGACTGGTTACAGTGCTCAGCCATTGCAAAAGCTTGTTAGGGTTTAAATAAGTTTATAAGTGTATTCTTGATTATTTAGTTGATTTAATTATGCAGTCCTAATATAAAGTATGGTTCTTTTTGTTTTACTGTTTGCTGTGCATAACAACAGGCCATCCTTAAAAATATTATTGTTTGCCATAACCCGACTGACCCTGTCAATTTAGGACAGACTCAATTTATTTTTATTTCTTTCGCTTTTTTGCACACACGCATAACAGCAAATAATACTTCTGCACAGTGTTTCTTTTTTTACAACAGAAATGTGAATTCTGCCGGTATTCAGACAGTCTCATGCATACAGATACAGATTCGGGCTAGAATCACCTACATATGCGATTTTTTTGTTGTTGTTGACATTTCTAATCGTAAACACGATTATGTTGAAGCCTGCAGTAAATGTTTTGCGTTATGGCAGTCCACTCTGCTTATTGTTTTTCGAGAATGTTGCACTCCTGTTTGTCATTGTGCACGGAACTTCACGCCAATAAATCATCAGAAATATTGGTCTTTACCAATATATTGAATCTTTACATTTGTCCTGTCTGTTGTCCATGGATTTACCTATATTTGGTGTTATTTGCTGTAAAAAAAAAATGCATCTAGACATGCAAAATCGATTTTTACAATCAATTCAATGAACACTTGTCACTCATCAATCAAACAGCATTTTTTTCAAAGTGACAACCCAAGAAAGCAAAGTAAACAGTCTCTCATTTGTAGGTTGCACTGACAGCTAGCGGTGGATGCAAGTAAAACAGTATAACAGTACCTCATTTTTTTTTCTTCTTACCTGAAATTCATGCAACAAACATGTTTTTGACAAATATTTCAATTTGTTTGTGGTATATATAGCCTGCATTAAAATGAGGTTTGCAATGATGCCCCCGAAGGCACGGGTTGAAGACCCAGTCAGTGACGTCACGATATGCTAATTTTTTTTACATTCAAACCTACGTAATCACCATCACCAAAATTTTACTTTTTTTTTGTTTACATTGAAACTTGAAAAACATGTATACACCTACCTACCTTTACATTTTTTACTGTTGATGGTTGTTTTTACTTTTTTTTTTTTTTTTTGGTTAGTGTTGTAAAACAAGATTGCAGAAAAAGTAAATGACTCAACAGTTGCAGATCAATATCAGCACACTTTTTTCCCCTTTGCCATAACCCTACGAATGTACAGTATGTGGACATTTTTTGGCAGTATTGCTTGGAAGAAGGTTAATGATATTTGCTCACTGCAAGATGCAATATAGTACAGTTGCCATGCATTCAGATAGATAAAATAAAGAATTACCTTCAGATTATTTAACGTATTGTGAATAATTTTGGTGACTGTTCTCTTTGAAGAACAGTATAACAATCAATGATTGACAAAAGCGTAACACTGGCTCTCGGTAGCATCATGACAGATGTGGTGTAGGTAGGATTTGTCTTTACTGGGGTCTTGGTGAAGCTTTACATTTGGAAACAGATTGCAGATGTCAGTTTCAGATAGAATGGCTTGAGGGTGATCATGTCACAGGAAACGTCTCTCCTTTAAGTCTAAAGTTCCTGTCTGACAGAAAATTCTGACAAAGTTATGTTACCTTGTTACTGACAAATGACTACCATTCAAATCTTAGAGAATTCTACCTATAGAGCATATTCAGATATTAAGAAGTAGAAATCAGACTGAAGGAAAACACCAAGAGGCACTGAAATCTTTCTCTGTTAGGTTGTAAGTCCCGGGTAACACTTTCAGCTCTGCGGCGGTGTGACTTTGATTAAATGCTTGTGCTCTGCTTTACGCTGGACTCTGAATGCTTCCTGAATAGCCTGTCATGCCAGGTAGACAAGTTTCACTATTATGCTAGATTTATAGTCTTATACTGCCAACTCCTCCACAACTCTTACTCTCATCATGGGTGGGCTCTGCCCTACTGCTACATCTCTTCAATACTTCCTATAAAGTGAGATCAGACTAAAAGCCTGGAAGGCATGGATAAATGCTTTTCTTTTTTTTTTCTTTTTTTTTTCTTTTTTTTGAATTTTCTTTGATCACAACCTATATTGTAATTCAGTTTACAGACACCTCTTGCCATAATGATGCACTCTTAAAAAAATGCACAAGGCTGTCTCTGGGGCGCTGCCCATTTTAAAGGTGTACCATTTAGTTGCTAATATGTACACTTTAGGTAATCTGTAGCTTTTAGGCACTAATATGCACCCTTTTGGGGGGTAAATAAGCCATGAAGGTAGTATTTCGTAATGAAACTGAATAACCAACCAAAACACTTGTTTTACTTGTTTTTATTGGAGAGCTTGTTCAAACGTTTCTATTAAGTTTGATTTTGAAAATAAGATGTTTAAGAATTTCTTTCTTATTTTACATATTTATTTATTTATTTATTTTTTTTTTGGGAGGATGTGGCAGAGGCTCATGAAGACCGAACTTAACGTAAAATACAATTATAGTCCACTGGTAACTGCTGGGTTATTCCATGCTCCGGAGGGTTATTCCAACTGTGACATTTTCTCTCAAGTGATTGGATGTGATACCGACTGGCAAAGTCAATGGAAGGAGAGCTAAGGAGAGATGTCTAAATATAGGGTAGTGCTCAGCACAGAATAATCAAGAATGGTGTTATAATCTGTTTTAGGGGGAGTAAGTGCAAAAGCTCTTCAAGAGAGCAAAAATATTCAGCAAAAATTACATACTCAAATAATGTGTATTCAGTGTTAATGCATCATTTTCATTGCCTTCAAATGTGCCCGTGTTCTTACTACTTAGAGGAAAAAGTTCAGAGTTTGTTTTAAAGATATTTTATGTTCCGTTTTTCAACTATTTGTGTTGAGATTTAATAATAATTTAATAGCTCCTTTCAGGCATGCACAGACTATTATGTGTATTTCACATTCATCTGTTACCGTAACATGCTCATGGTGTCTCACAGGGTCCTCTGTTTACCACAAAATTCATGAATGCAATTTTCTTTTCATTATTTACAGAAATGCAATACCAAACCCCCTTTTCTGGTACTATTTAGTCTCATTTATCAAATATGACAGTTTATGTTATACTCTTATCATGGGCAGGGGGATGTTTTTTATTTTTATTTCTTCTTGATAAATGATAGATGCTGTTGTGAGAACAGCTTTTTACGCAGAGGGTTTTGACAACACTAATTGTTTGCATTCTCTGTTGAAAGAAAACAATAGCCTGCATAAATTATTTATTTGTCTTACTCTTACTATTACTGGAAAAAAAATAGCTTGATATACGGCAACCAGAAAAGATAATGGTTTGTTTTGATCCGTTTTATTTGTCCAAACTAAAGAATATATTTATGTTTGTCAGCATGCATTTGTATCAGTGCAGGTTCATGAAATATTTTCATGTTTATGCCTTCCTTGGCTCTCTGTCATAAGAGAAAAAAAATGTAGATGACCCCTCAGCAGTGTTTTATGCAGACATTAGCAGTAGCATTAACAGTAAAATGGGATGTCATTTCAGTCGCTCCATCCAATATTAATCAAAATGGCCCTCTAAAGCATCTTGTTAAATCATAGCAGAACAACTTGACTTTGAGAAATCTCTTGCCAGCTGTATCTGTCTTTCCCAGATTGCAAATGAAAACTTTTATGAAAAAGAAAAAGAAAAAAAAAAAACACAAAGAATTTTCCTTTCTTTGCCGCTTCATTTCATTTTTATTTTTTTTATTTTTTTTTGCAGGATGTTCCAAAGGAAGTCAACCAAAATGTAAACATTAACTTACAAAGAACAGAAATGCACATTCAAAAGAAATCTGTGTACAACATGTGTACTTCCAATCAAGAGAGAGAGAATTGTATTTTATTGCTCAGGGAGTTTGATTAAAGGAAGCTGATTGCCTCGGATTCTGGATGGAA
The DNA here is from genome assembly GCF_003368295.1 of Carassius auratus. Lineage (NCBI taxonomy): Eukaryota > Metazoa > Chordata > Actinopteri > Cypriniformes > Cyprinidae > Carassius > Carassius auratus. The sequence goes on along the minus strand of NC_039256.1, from coordinate 25,920,416 downwards.
AGCCGTCTGAATGCCTTAACATTCTGCTCATGCTGTGTGTAATCATTTGTTAGTATGTGGAGTCTAGCGGCGCTCAGATTGAATCAGAGCGGTGCCTCCTTATCTAGATTGAAGGAAATAATTTGTTGCAATTTTCTATTAAGTCGCATTCAAAAAGGCATGAGTTACCTTAAGGGCACATTTAAAGCAAATTGTGCCTCCGCAGAAGTTCACTGTCTCTTAAGATTGCTGGCTGTTTCATTTCCAACCACTGTCTCGGGCCGTTTGATGTATTTGCGAATGCAAACAACATGAAAGTGTAATGGTGTTCGCCATGTCTGGGCACGACACAACATCGCCGTCTTTGCACCGGGTGACCTCTTTGTGTCAGGCGCACAGAGTGGAGTGTGTACCGTGTTTCCTCTCCAACACTTTGTCTAATGCACCTGTCACAGAGGCCTATTTTAACCCTGTCATGAATGTGGCAAGACACCTGTCATAATGATTCCTGTTCTTTCCTCACTTCAGCCTCCGTCCATTTAGCATTAGTTGGCGTTTCATAGTTCTTGACATGACTGATGCTTCGGTGGTGTATATGAACTATTGTTCTAGTTATTTCTTTAGGGTTATTGTTATTTTCTCTTACTGCATGATCATGCTTTACATCAGAATCAGTGTTACTGCATGCATGCATGTCCAAGGATAAATTCTGATTTAATGTAAAAGTGAAATATTAAATGTGTATGATTTAAAAACATCGCTTTTTTGCAATAATAAACTGCAGTGAATTAAACACATGAACAAAGATGCAAATTCAAGCCTGAGTATAATTGATGTGACATGGGCACCAGCAGTCATACTGCACGTGTTTTGTTACAGTAGTTTGTGCACACATTACGTTCTCAGTTTGCACTCACTGACTTCAGAGTCACTTGTCACAGTGCTTAGTCTGTGACAGGCCCATTTTAAGAAGCTTGCCAAAGATGTATGTTCGCCATAGATAACAGCAATAACAGTTTATCCTGCAGTAACTGTAGCTGAGTTGCTTTTCGCAAATGCTTTGTTATTAGTTGTTTGTGTTACTTAACCTGCAACAAAAATTTCTAATGATGTAGTAAAATAGGTGACTCTAATGATTATTTACTTGAGTAGTTTTAGTACTCAAAATGTCTTGTTTTTAAACAAATCCTTGTTGTGTGTGATCCTGAAATCTCACAGTGTGTTGCTGTGCAACATCTTTGACACTGACAACAGAACTGTTTAAATTAATGTTCCCATAAATGTTGACATTTGAGAAAATAAATTGCCAGATTGCTGTCTGTACAGCATTTCTAAAGCATATGGCTTCCTGTTTGTAAAAAATAATAATAAAAGAAACAGAATGGCCTAATTAGTGCATCCCTATTAATTGAAGACAAAAAAAGGACACTATCTGGTCACTGTTGCTATTCCTTTGCCATTAACCTGCGTTTTATATCAGGATAGTATTTTGATATTCTTAGCTGAATTGCATTTGCACTTTGCATTCTCCAGTGTGACTGTATAGAGTTCTGATCACTCGTCATCTGCACGAAAATGGAAAATGCCACTTAAACTGAGCTTGTGTTAATCAAACCTTTTCCATTATTTACTGAATTTGAAAAACATTGAGGGATAATTCCAAATGCATTCCTTCATTTTGACAGATAAAAATAATATGTCTGGTCTACTGGGTTTGCCTATCTTTATAAACATTCCCACAGTAAAGGATGGCTAATTAAGGATTAGGAGCAAAGAAAAGGGAAGAAAATAAAGTTTTAAAAGGCCCCGTGAAAACAGCATGGAGAGACACTGGAGTGTGGATCTGGGGAGAAAAACAAGAGAGAGAATAAAAGCAGAACCTGCACGATCTATCCCCAAGTACAGAGCACTTGGTAAGACTAAAGAAGCTCTTTTTACAGAAGCTCTTGTGATATAAATGTCACATTAAAAATGCCAAGAGTTACAATATTTTATTTATGGATAAAGTAGAGCATGATGGAAAATTTACAACCAAGTCTGTCAAAGTGATGCATAGTGATTATTTGTAATGCAGCATCTGTATCACAAATCACATGTATAGTTGATCATGAAAACACATTAGTGTTCACACTTCATTGGATGTGCTCAGAATGTCCTTGCATCGTATCACACGCTATTTTTTAATAAAAATAATTTAATCATGATCAGGTACTATCTGATTGTGATCTGATCATCAATGTCCATAGTTAATGTGATGATATTTAATATGTTTCTATCTAGGATAATAAATTATACATTTTTAAAGGTGGCTTAGGTGTCCTAACATATTTGAAGCCACTTTATAATATAATATTCAATATTATACAAAGAAACCTATGTAGAAAAAGGAAATCTGGCTTATCATTTTGAGACTGATGCATTTGAAATGTTAATAATAGGTTATAAAGTACGATTTGATCATTGCCAGTATCATTTTGACATTTTAATGATTGAACTCAGAAGAGAAAAAAGAGAGAGACGCAATTCCTCGCGGTGCTTTCGCGTGAGAATAAAGGCTCGCGGTGCTTTCGCGTGAGAATAAAGGCAAATATTGAATTTCTGTGGCTTGCCTGCACAGTACGTCCCTGTCACAGTCTAGTGTGTGACAGCATATGTTTAAATTAATGTTCCCATAAATGTTGACATTTGAGAAAATAAATTGCCAGATTGCTGTCTGTACAGCATTTCTAAAGCATATGGCTTCCTGCTTGTGTAAAAATAATAATAAAAGAAACAGAATGGCCTAATTAGTGCATCCCTATTAATTGAAGACAAAAAAAGGACACTATTCTGGTCACTGTTGCTATTCCTTTGCCATTAACCTGCGTTTTATATCAGGATAGTATTTTGATATTCTTTAGCTGAATTGCATTTGCACTTTGCATTCTCCAGTGTGACTGTATTAGAGTTCTTGATCACTGTCATCTGCACGAAATGGAAAAATGCCACTTAAACTGAGCTTGTGTTAATCAAACCCTTTCCATTATTTACTGAATTTGAAAAACATTGAGGGATAATTCCAAATGCATTCCTTCATTTTGACAGATAAAAATAATATGTCTGGTCTACTGGGTTTGCCTACTTTATAAACATTCCCACAGTAAAGGATGCTAATAAGGATTAGGAGCAAAGAAAAGGGAAGAAAATAAAGTTTTTAAAAGGCCCCGTGAAAACAGCATGGGAGAGACACTGGAGTGTGGATCTGGGGAGAAAAAAAGAGAGAGAATAAAAGCAAACCTGCACGAGTCTATCCCCAAGTACAGAGCACTTGGTAAGACTAAAGAAGCTCTTTTTACAGAAGCTCTTGTGATATAAATGTCACATTAAAAATGCCAAGAGTTACAATATTTTATTTATGGATAAAGTAGAGCATGATGGAAAATTTACAACCAAGTCTGTCAAAGTGATGCATAGTGATTATTTGTAATGCAGCATCTGTATCACAAATCACATGTATAGTTGATCATGAAAACACATTAGTGTTCACACTTCATTGGATGTGCTCAGAATGTCCTTGCATCGTATCACACGCTATTTTTTAATAAAAATAATTTAATCATGATCAGGTACTATCTGATTGTGATCTGATCATCAATGTCCATAGTTAATGTGATGATATTTAATATGTTTCTATCTAGGATAATAAATTATACATTTTTAAAGGTGGCTTAGGTGTCCTAACATATTTGAAGCCACTTTATAATATAATATTCAATATTATACAAAGAAACCTATGTAGAAAAAGGAAATCTGGCTTATCATTTTGAGACTGATGCATTTGAAATGTTAATAATAGGTTATAAAGTACGATTTGATCATTGCCAGTATCATTTTGACATTTTAATGATTGAACTCAGAAGAGAAAAAAAGAGACGAAAGCACATAACAAATTATTCCACCACGCACACGTTATTCCTCGCGGTGCTTTCGCGTGAGAATAAAGGCAAATATTGAATTTCTGTGGCTTGCCTGCACAGTACGTCCCTGTCACAGTCTAGTGTGTGACAGCATATGTTTGGACACCCGTAGTCAGATGGAAACAGACCTGTCAGCACGGCGGCAGGATGGGACAGTGAGATAATCACACAGTGTCATTTTGGGGGGCAATTACCCAGCTTGGAGTGAAATGAGAAACCTGTTTTTTTCCTGCTGTCCTAATGGAGGTTCCGGTCATTAGTTAAACGAGAGTCTGTCTCTGGCTGTAATCAAACGTGAAGCGTTCAGTTTAAGAGCCCATTATAAAACATCTGCTCCCCAGCAACGGCCTGCGGAGACTTACGTTTGCTCAGTCGTAAAAAGTCGGTGAGCACCGTGTCACTATTACTACTCAATTTAAAGTCTTTGTAAGTTGTACAGTTACACATTGTTGCGATTCATTCTTCAAATCATGTTCACATTTCCTGGCATATTCAAGATTCAAGATTTTTATTCGTAACATACAAAATTATGTATGTGACGTCACATACAAAATTAATTATGTTATGATATACATATCTTCTGTCTTTTGGACTGTAGTAAAATAGTACTACTACTAATTCATTGTTAATAATTACTGATAAAATATATTTGTTTCGATTTTTTTCTTTCTTCAAAAACTTGGATGAAAGATTATGCAGCGACGTAGAACAAGAAAAAGATGTAGAACATTCATCACACACACACACACACACACACACACACCACACACACACACACACACACACACACACACATATATATATATATATATATATATATATATATATATATATATATATGCTTTTCTATTATTAATTATTACATTTTGATAAACTTTAAATGCATTTTTTAACATTTTGTAATTTTCCCCTAAACTTCTGTCAAATTTCTCTTAAATACATTAAAAGTTTATGTAAATAGCATTTTTTTAAAGAAATTATAATTTACACCCCTCGCATTTTTTTATTTCTTAAAAAAAAAAATATAATACTTGAAACATTACCTGTAATACTCAAACAATATTACATTCAGAAGTATATGCTAAATACTTGATTTTAAAATGTTATTATAATTCACAAATTAAATCCACATTGCCTTAAACCGTGTGATTCTCATAATGCAGTGTTTAGCTTCTCCTCTCTCTTAAATGAAGCTGGACGGAGTGAAGTGAAGATTTGAAGCTGTTCATAGCAGTGTTAATTTCGGTTGACTAAATATTTTCGTCATTATTTTCGTCACGAATATATTTTTGCCGACGAAAACGAAACGAAAACTAAAATAGAAGGCACTGATGGAGACTAAAACTATGACTAAAATTGATTGACATTATCGTCAACGAATAAAGGACGAGACGAAAAATAGACTGTGACGAAAATCAAATCAGCAGACGGAGAGATGCGAGGAATGAGCAAAAGAACCGGCAAACAAAGAAACAGACTGCATGAGAGAAGAGAACCAATCAGAGCCTGGACTTATTGAGACGTGAAGCGAAAGGTTTTCAGTTTTTATGAGCTCCCGGGAAGTCGGGCATTCGAAGAGGTGATAGGGACTTAAGCAAACAGCCTCTGGTGGAAACGGGCAACGCCATTTCTGGGCGTTGTATTGCGCCTGCGCGAATTTAACTGCTACTTTGTGACGTTCTAATTTAACGGTCTACTACGGGAGAACAGCTGATTTGCCAGAGTCGCTACAACGTGAAGAGGTTAGGTAAATAATGTTATGTTTTTTAGACTTATTTACATCATACAATATTTAAAAACTCCTCTTCTGACAAAAGATTGTCATTTAAACGCCAAAAGGCAATCCTTCTCCTGCTTTTTTAAATTATATATTTTTTTGGATCTTCAATAAATGAATTAATGCTGCGTTGCGCTGTTCTGTTTTACCGTTGCTTAGTGACTTTTACGTTCTTTGGCTACAGCGGTGTGTGACGGGCAAACTTCCGGTCGCTGTAGCCGTTCCATTCGCAGCTGTTGCTTTAAAGTCCCTACTGTCTAAAAGAGCGACAAAATGTCCACAGCTCACTTCACGTTTGACGACGAACAAAACAAAACAAAGTGTAAAGCACGCAGAGCGCTCATTCGTGGCAAGGAACACAACCAATTTGAAAAGACATTAAACAGACGAGCCACAACGGACATTTTCTGAAATGTAATTTTACAACGATGTTCTTTGTTTATTGAGCTAAGCAAAATTGGAATAGTGCAGTGCGTAGATGTTGTAGCATTAAATATTACGAACTGAAAAGTTACTGTAAAATAGCCCCTTCTTCAAATTAGATGCGAGCACAATACTAATACGTAATATCATGATAAATACATACTAATGTTAGTATATTTTATAATGTTCTACTTGTTGACAATATCACAAATATTTCTATATTAGTCATGTGAAACATGAATGTTCACATCCTATCATTATACATACAAATCTAGCAATAATGTAGTATTTAAAACATACAATATTGCTAGACAAATGAATACCTTATAAAATCTTGTTACTTTTTTTATCCACCTAGCTGCCAACTTATTAAATATTTACTTTAAATGTATGCACTTATTGTTCAGCTCAGCTGTAAGCTTTAAGGTCCTGGACCTAACATTATTTTTCTTTATTGATGGTCAATTGGCAGCTAGTTATTGTTTACATTATCATGACAGTGTTTGTTGCTGCATAAAAGCTTTTGAATCGAAATAAAGACACAGTTGTGTTGAAATAAAGTTGAATTTGTGTTTTATATATTTTGGTTAAGTTTGTTTCCTATACCAGCTGTAAAAAATTGTCTAGTAAATCTGTTATTGATTTTAGTCTTATTTTAGTCGACTAAAATACCAAGCAATTTTAGTCGACTAAAATACCAAGCAATTTTAGTCGACTAAAATAAGACTAAAATTAAAACAAATCAGATGACTAAAACTTGACTAAAACTAAAAAGAATTATAGTCAAAAGACTAAGACTAAAACTAAATTAAAATTTCGTGTCAAAATTAACACTGGTTCATAGGACCAAATCATCCTGTAAAGAATCCCATTTAACCCAACACAATCATGTACAGGCACACAATCAGCCTGCGTTTTGTGTAACAAGCTCCACTAATACCTCTGCCTCTCCTCTTCCACTAGACCAGCTTCCCAGTCAAGCAGGACCGCCTCCTCTGCCACCTGCTCCACATCATCACAAGCAGCATCCATCAGTTACCTCCCTCAACCAGTCACTGGCCAATCAGCCGACAGAGCTTCAGAGTGCATCTGAATGCGTGCAGCTGCAAGAAAACTGGGTACTGGGTGGCAACGTAGGCTTGGAGAACAGGTACGTGTTTTTACACAGTCAGAAATTCACTTACTCATTCACTTACTGTTTTCAGTGTCCTATATGTAGTCAGTGACTACATGGAGGAAGAATGAAAGCAAATAAGCGAGTGAATTCTGATGCTGAATAAAGACAAACAACATTACATGCATGCATTGTATTATCTTAAGTATATTTTAATTATCTTCTTCATGGTTTTGACTTTTTTGGTTTTACAGAGGAATTATTGAAAATAAACATCAAAACAATGTTCAAGATTGTATAAAACTAGATAATTTTGCACATTGAAAACATATTACAAAAGATTGATTTAATTTAATTTAATTTAATTTAATTTAATTTAATTTAATTTAATTTAATTTAATTTAATTTAATTTTATATAGATGAAAATGCTATCTACAGATGATACTCGGATATTTAAATCATCCACCAACTTTTCAGTTCCTCTCTGTATAGTCTACTGAGTTGAAGAAGTGAAGAAACAAAAATTTTGTTTCCATAGTTGTTGGTTAACAGAATTACTTGCTACCTACCTTTATAATAATTTTTTTAATGAAATTATGACTTGGCAAATAAAAAAAGAAAAGAGATATTATAGAAATACTGTCAACTTTAGACAAGAATTTGTGTGTGTGTGTTTGTGTCAGATTTGGTCAGTGTACATTATGGCTTAAGGAGTGAACTATATATGGAAATTCACTATATGGGTATTTAGACACACTACAAAATGGCTAACACCTGATTTAGTACACTCATTAGTCACTTTTACAATCTTTTGAACATTGTGTATCATGAATCGCTGTTTTCTGTGTACATATGAAAAATCCACTTAATCAGTTTGATTTGGGTCTAAAATCTTTGATCATGACTCTATATAGGCATTCATTTCCCATTGAGTTTCCATCAGTTATCACTTTTCATTTTGAGCAAATATTGTGGTAAAAGCTGCCAAGACAAGCCTTTATATAATGCACCTTGCTGTCACTACAGATATCTTGAAGTGTACTACTCAAGCTGAGGGCTGCCTACCCAGCATCCACCTGACAGTATGAATTTATGTATGCATGGCATGAGTATCATATCAAGCATAAATAAATACACATCATGTTAGTCTCGGATTCTTCAGATACACGTATCATATGGATCCCAAAAGCATTTGTATACACACATTTGTTCTTATCATAGTAATACGAAAAATGTTTTATTGTAATAGTGCACACAGTCTTAACCTTTTTATTGTTTAATTGTAAGGCAATGTTTTTTTAATTAAAGAATAAAAGTGCAGTACAAGTCTTTACAAAAGGATATCTACCTTCACAAAATTCAGCCTTTGTTCATAAACGACTGACAGGGTAAATAGTAATGTACTGCATCATAGATTTTCCACACCCATATGCAGATTTCTAAACGCCACAATCAGCATTTTCACTTCAAAAGGCTGAAGGGAAGAGTCCCGGTAGACTGGGTCCTGCAGAAGACGAATATGAATGCAAAAGTATGGGAAATAGAGTTAATTAACCAAAACAGAAGTCATCATGTGCAAGCAAACATTTCTATTATGTATACGTGCAATTTTTATGCAAACACATATCATTAAAATGACTAAGTAGTGGACACAAATCGCAAGGAAAGATGTTGTTCCTCATAATATAATATTAGTAGTTGAACGGAAATCAATCAGTTCATGAAATTCACTCGGCCTATATTTAGACTAAGTGGATGAAACATCAAAAAGAATATGCTTATTTTTAGCTTAAAGGGATCATAACAAATCATCCTTGATCTTTTGAAATAAAATACTTTTTGGATTGTAAAAACAGACTGTCAGTTTCAGATCTGAAAACTTCTTTCACAGAAAAGAAAAGATCTTACTGAAACTAAGATGCAAAAATGGCTTATTTAAAAAAAAAATGATTTTTGACATAGAAACCCCAAAATACATGATCGACATATCAGATGCTTGTTCAGTGTTACTCTAATATAGTGAATATATTTAGAGAGATAGAGAGAGGGAAGCTGGAAATTGGCAACTTTTTTTTTTTTTTACAGCAGGAAGGAGTTAAATTCTTCCTGGATGATACATTGCACATAATGTCATAAACTGGCACAGTTTATATAACCCTGAATTGCTGCATGTACTGTACCCCGAGGAGCCTGAGCTGCCACCCACTCAAAAGGTTAAACAAGATGAATAACAGATTTAAACTGTTCACAGTATCATTCCACAACAAAAAACATGGTGCCATTAAATGCTCATCTTAAGATTGTGACTAAATGTACTGAAAAATAGCTACTGGACGGCCATCGTTTTTTTCCCCAAAAATACCACAAATGTAATTTTCAGTTTTCAGCCAAGAGAGAAAACAATGTGTTATTTTATCTTTGACATAAACAAAAAGCTGTATGCATTGTGAAATACAGGTTCCATTAAATCTAATTTAAATGCAAATCAAGATCGATGATATATTGAAACTTAAAAAAAAGATATTTATATAATATTTAAAAACTCTTGAAGGCTGAAGAAAAATACTAATACTAACATTTATCTGTGCAGCTGAAATATTTCTAACAATCATAAAGCAATTTCAGACACTATTTCAAATTGCCATATTCAGCATTGTATCTAAAGCAATGTATTCACTGTTGCTTTCTTTTATAAAAAGACTGCAATGTGTGTGGGCTAGAATACACAAAATTAAACCATTAAGGTATAACCTATGAATAAAGTAGCCATGTTTGTGTGTATTTAGAGTATAGAAAAATGGGATGCCATTATAAAATAAGTGTTGAGTGGATCATCTTGAATGAAACAAATTTAATTTCAGTCTACAATCAGCCTGGCCTGTAATTTACTGTGGCTTTTCTTTCCTTGGTATTTCAACATAATGGCCATGTTTTTTTTTTTCCTTTACGCTTTTAATTAACTTAATAAAAAAAAAAACATCTCTGGAAATCTCTACTAAACATGAAATAGCCTACTGTCTATTTTTCATCAGTACAAGAATATACGTAGAACAGCAATGATTGTTTTAATATTTAGTTGTAATATTTCATAAATGATTTCAACTTGGTAAATTGTTCACTAAAGTGTTTTTTTTTTCTCTCTCTTCATAAAATGGCATTTCATGTAAAATCCACCCTGCAGTCGCACTGTACACATTCATTACCAACAGAAGTGTTGGCAATGCTGCGCGTCAGGTTTTTTGATCTTTTGCGGGCCACAGCTGTTGTGCTCCATTGTGGAGAGGAAAAAACAACAACAAAAAGAAAGAAAACAAAGGAGTCTAGTGAAAGCATACTTCTTATGGATATGAGAAGGGAAGATGTTTTGTAATCACATCAAGTGAAGAATCTTTGTTTTTGTGTCTAGATCTAGGCAGATAACACAGACTTCTCCTGTTATTAATGATCCCAGTAGAATTCCTCTACTACCCCTCTCTCTCTCTCTCTCTCTCTCTCTCTCTCCCTTCAGCTTCCTTGCTTTCCGTCTCGCAGTACACCAATCCATCACCATCTCCTTTTCTCACTACTCTACCTTTCTCAGAGTGTTATCTTGAAAACTTTCCACTCCCCTGTCTGTCACGAAGATTCTGATCTTTACATGTCAACAGAAAGGGACTGTCCTAAAATGGCAGTGGCGCAGAAACCTCCAGGGAGTGTCTTAAAATAACGCCACTCTGCCGAGTGCTGGAGAGACACCTGCTGCTCCGAGACCCCTACTGAGGTGACAGATGCTTCCGCCTCAAAGAGGATGCTTGAATCCTAGTTGGAGATGAGAGGATACATGCAAGTCCTCCTTGTTTTTCTAAATGAGTTTCCCCCCTCTCATTTAACTTAAGTCTCGCATGCGCATTTGTCGGAAAGAGGACTTGTCTTTGCCTTAAACTCACACCACCGGTCGCATACTCTTTTCACATATATACTCAATCGTTTTAACTCTTTAAGTCAACAAGTAGTCCTTTGAAAAGCCCTCTCTTTTCTTTAGCCTATCTAATGCGGCAGTCATTATATATCAGATTATGCCACGAAAGGACTTTTATTCTTTTGTTTGCAATTTCTCTTTCAACCTCCAAATCCTCCTTTTTTCTTCTGTAGGGCCTCTTCTTTCGCACCGCAGCATTCCAAGCGTCAAACCAATGACAAGGAAAGGTGGGACACTGATAGAGAATCACATTGTACAAGAGCAAAAAAAAAAAAAAAACTCTTTGGGGTGAAGTTACTTCTTAGTCGTCCTAATGCGAACAACACTCTCACACCTTACAGAAAGGGGCAATGAGGATTAGCTTAGTCATTTTCTCTGCCTGGCGTCACACTCCCGCTAATCAATTATGGATTGTTTGGCCTCAAAACGGCACACTGTCAGTGTATTTGTTAATCGTTTGTGAAGGCTTTTAAATGTGCCTCATTCAGTGCGCAGTGGCCCGGAACCTATCTGAGCCCTTGTGAAAAATGTGTGTGCGTGCCTGTGTGTTTGGAGTCGTGGCAGCAGCTCATAACCATGCAGATTATAAAGTTTTACAATGGAGTCCTTCTGAATGAAAAGCAGGCATCTTAAACCAGGCCTGTATTGAAATTTGCACAAAAGAACAAGCGTCTGAGTGCTGCCTGACCGTTGAAGTTTGGACTTTTATAGAGTAATGCTGTTAGGAGCTGGCAAGTTTGAAATGTTTCCTCATCTGAAATTGTACACAGTCAAGGACTGTTTGTGTAGAAACTGGAATCAGGTACGTTTCTTCATAATAAAAAGAAAAGAAAAAAAATTACATTAAAAATGAATTGCATTGTTGACAAAAATGATAAAATAATGTACAGATGAGATGAAGACTCGTCTAATAATAACCATTTTATTCTCGTACAGTAGGTGCCACTACGAGACATCAGCTGTTTGAACATTTTTTGTTTTGTATAATGCTTTTTCTAGTGTTACTTTCCCAAAAATACAAAAAATGTAAGTGTACCTAAATAGAAAAAAAAGAATATATATATTTATATATTCTGAACAATAAAAGCCATTATAACAGTATAGGCACAACATTTATCATGCTTATATAATACAGTATATATTTTAGTACAACTGAAAAAAAAAAAAAAAAAAGCAAGCAATTTGGTCAAAAGTATAAAGGAAGCACTCCAGTTACAGTGAAAAAAACTAATTGATAAATAAATAAAATATGAAACCCTCATCCAAATTGACCTGCAAAGGAGCAAATAATTGATTATAATTTGTGCATTTTTATGAGCTCAAATTATTTTCTTGTCATTATTATTATTATTATTTTTTCATTACATTTTTCTTTTCCTAATCACATTTAAATCAGAGAGTAAACTTAAATGAAAAAAAATAAAATGGCCACGTAAACAAGACCTACATCCAGAGCCGTGAGGAGGACTGACAGCAGACCAACTGTAAAATGCCTTCAGGACACAAGACTGTACACAGCAGCCAGTGTGAGAGAGCTTGCAGCAGAACGCCAATATAACAGCCAGCCAGAGTGAACAAGAACCACCAACAACACATGGAAATTTCCTGGAAATGAATCTGAGAATGTCTGTTTTATTGATGTGTGTAGTATGAATGAATCAGATAAACAACAGAAGGGAACAAATTAAAATATAAGAAAACTTTCGTTTTGAAGCAGAATCATAGCCAGCAAAGCAAACAAAATATCTTCAATTAAATTTTAAAATGTTTTTAGAAGTTCCTGATCTTCTGTAATCCAAGTCAATCATACCGTGCCTCATTTTATGCAATGTGTTTTATATACATATGCATGTATGTGGTGTAATATGTTTAAATTACAATAATAGGCCGCTATTAATATACACATTACAATGAATAAATGTTTATGTATATACACACTACATTCAACATTTTGGGGGCAGTCAATTTATCTTAATGTTTTTTAAAGAAGGCTCACAAAGGATGCATTTATATGATCAAAAATGAACTGAAAACACGTAAAATATTATATCTTAATATATTTTTAATTGTAATCTATTCCTGTTATGGCAATTTTAAAGAGCCATTACTTTACTTCATTGTCACATGATTCTTAAAAAAAAATCATTATAATAATCATGTGTTTAATAAACATTTTATTTATTTATTTATTTATATAAAAATATGTCCCTGACTCCAGACAATTGAATTGTCCTTTTCACAAAATGTGGCTTTTGTAGGAAGGATGTCAGGAAAAGTCATTCAGTGTTCATTCAGTTACAGTACATTAGACTGATTCAAACTGTAAATTTTGTGAGTTTTTATGAGCTAAAAACTTGTCTTGTTATTATTTTGTGGTTTGTGTTTTTCTCACCATATTTAAATCAGACAGCAAACTTAACATTAACAACTCAGGTAAAAATGATTTATCTTGCTGTGGCGTTGAAGATTCGGCAGCGGTGGAGCGCCACTGATGAAAAGCAGAACAGAAAACACTGTCATCAGATGCTGATGCATACACATCATTATGGGTTATGTTTGTCATCATAAACTCTAGAGCTCAGTTAACCGCAGTTCACTTTGACTTGACTTGGTGTGGTTCTTTCCATCATAGTCCATCGTTAGAGACATTTATGTCATACAAGTACAGGCACTGATCCAATGACAGCCCTCTAAATCAATGAAGCTATTGGGATTTTAATGGCAGCTTATTAAATTACAGCTTTTGTTACATACAGTACAAATAATAAAGTATCTACAATAAAGAAAATGCACACTTTAACTGCAGTTTCCATGGAGATGCAGATTCAAATAGTGATGCATCAATAAAAAAGGTTTAACTTCAAAATTCTCAATAGGTCAGAAATAAAAAATAAAAAAAACTTTTAACAAAGACATTGCTACATTTCTTTTTTTCTTTTAAACCTGTGGTTTTGTTCACAGCTCACTCTGAAAGTTTTCAGCAAGTTTATTGTTTTTATATTTCATCATCTCATATCGTTTCTTCCTTCCCTAGGCACTTCCTGCTTAAGACTGGAACTGGCACCACATCTCTCTTCACAACTCCTAATCCCGGTTATACTATGGCGACTGGAGCTGTCTACTCTCCACCAGCTCGTCCCTTAACACGCAACACGCTTTCAAGAGGTGCATTCAAATTTAACAAGTCGCCTAAACGGTGTTCGTGGAAATGCACCGCGCTCAGTGCTGTAGGCGTGGCCACCCTGCTGTCTGTTCTGCTCTGCTACTGTATAGGTAACTCATTGTGTGTGAGTGTGTGTGTGTGTGTTTGTGTGTCCTTATTTGACCATGAGGTACTCAGGTGCAAGCTGTTTTATCCAGCCTGCCCCCAAAAGAGATAACGAAATAGCCCATCAGGTGGAGTTTTCCTTCCTCTGCCTTCATCTGTGGCCAAAACACCTGGTGCTCTACTCTAAATAGTCGCTTATCGCTAGGAAGTCACATACACACATAGACACTGGAAAAAAAGACATCAGTTCAGTGATTAATATCTGGAGCGAAGCGAAAGCTGCATGATCTTATTGTCCGCAGCAATCTGTATTCACTCCGTTAGGCCACAAAAACATTATAACCATTTTTTTATTCTCTCCGATTTTTTAACATTGTTTCCCCACTGTGAGTTATTTGCCGCAGTTGGAGACTCCTCCTCCCCCGCTGAAGGCCTGTTAGAAACATTCATCCCTCCAAAGATCAAACTGAGAGGAAGAGAGGTGTGTGAAGCGCAGCCTCCTCAGCAAGCTCCCTCGCTGTGAACTTTGAAGGAGACTTTTCCCAAGCTGTTTTCACACAGATCGAACGGTTAAAAAAAACAACTAGAAAGTGTTTGCCTAAGATTTAAAGGCTGTGCATGAAGAAGAGAATGTTTTGAAGAGAGAATGGGGGAAAGAGGAGAGACAGCAAGCGGGGAAGAGAGAATGGGAGAAACTCCTGTATTATATAACACAGACATGCTTTGATCTTCAGGCTTTTGATTTTCGCATTTTCCCTCTTTTTTTCATTTTAATCACTTGAATCTAATTCTATTTTCTCTGCAATAAATGTTTTCAGTGACAAGCTAAGGACTAATGTGGAGTTTATTCAAAACAGTTTGTGTCAAGGCCCCATTCACAATAATTGAAAGAACATGTTTTCAAATAGTAAAAAAAGACATTAGTGCACTATTTAGAGAGTCTAATGAGGGATAGGTTTTCTTTTTATATGCACTGCACTTGTGTCCAACACATGCATAAAGGAGACTGCAAATCACCTTCCAGAGTGGCTTTCAACAGCTTTTAAACTATATCCCTTTGCAAATGAGAATGTCTCATGACATGATATGTGCTTGCTGTTCCGTTTCATGATCTTAATTGGCTTCCCTCACAGCCATGCATGTACTTGGCCTGAACTGGAAACTGAAGGATGTGGATAATCACGCCTTTGAGAATGGACGAGCCAAACCAGTGACGTTCCCGACCAACACTGTGACTGCAATTTCTGCAGATGGTAACATTTCAAGGCCGAAATCAATGACCTTTCAGTCACAGAGGACTGCATTTCCATATCTCTATGAGCTATTTTATATAGATTGCAGTTATTTCTTTCAAGCTGCATAATTATTTGTAGAACAATGTTTCCTTTTCAATTTCTTTCTGGTTCTTAGTGCAATATAATACCCAAATGCAAAAAGATTACAAGAAACAATGTTGTAATTCAGAGACATAGTCACCTTGTAACATATAAAGTCACAAGAAAAGAAACAATGCTGCAATGGAGAGATAGAAAGTTATATTGTGATATATGAGGGACAGTTAACCATCTTGGTCTATTCTGGTGTTATTTTTCTCAATCCAGTCAATTCCCAATGGATAAAATAAGTGAAAGGGGTCCTGAATGTCATTTCTTGTTTACTTTAAAGACTGCTAAAGTACTACAGAGAAATACTAGTGATAGCATCTTTCTCTACTGAGTGACAGTCTCCAAAGAAGGTTTGTCCTAATATCCATGTTTAGAAAGCATCAGTTTGAAGCAAGTCAATAAGACACTTTCCTCATTCTGATTGTGAACCTGCCAAGCTGCATTGTGTTCTTTTAATTGACTTACTGCCTCTATCTGAAGTGCAGTATAAAGATGTTTGCCTGTGTCATCTGTCATCTGAATGATAGCCTTTGGAGAGTATGAAAGAGCATGGCAAATGCCTGCTGCAAGTTTTAGGGCAATGTTTGACATTTAGAGGCTCTCATCAGGAAAATGATCAAAGAGACCATTTATCTCTGAGCATATTTTAGGCTTGAAATAAGAGCAAACCCTTAGTTTTATCCAAAAATGAAGTTTTGACTGGATTGATAGGAATTCGTATTTTACTGGGTTTGCTACATTGAATAAACTTTGGGCAAACAAATAATACAAGAAAATGAAGTAAGCACGAGTGCCCAACAATAAAGACGGTTATTTAATATCAAGCTGTAAGTCTTAAATGTGAATTGTGAGTAAACTTCAAATATTACAACAAAGCAACTGTGACAGTTTTCTGGGCTTATGGATTCATTTATGGAACAATATTATTTTAATACGTGTCTGCTTACAGGAAAAGTAGGAGTGATGCTACAGAATAACTCCACGCTGGACACGGGACAGGTGGAGTTGGGTCAGCAGGTAGCACATGCCGTTCCACCAGGAGTTTTCTGGAGGTCCAGACTTCTCATTGAACAACCCCACTTTCTCAAGTTTAATATTTCCATTCAGAAAAACGCTATGATTGGAGTCTATGGGAGGAGGGGACTTCCACCCTCACACACCCAGGTAATACAACATCAAAGTCTTCTACTTGAATTGTCTCAAATAAGTCATAAGTGGCTAAAATGAGTTAATCATTAAGTTATTTAAAAAGAAGATCAATGGACTTTTTTAATCTTTGAAAATGAATGCATTCACTGCATTATTTAGCATTTATTAAACGAAAGATACAACCACAGCTATTCAATATAAAGGACTTGAAGGAATCAGACATCCAAGGTTATTTGCCAGAAAGAACAAATCCTTCTTTAATCATAACAAAACAAAACAAACTGCTCCAACAAAAAGACGTCTTCTCTCTGTCTTAGTGATTGGCTGGGTTTTTAACACTCACAGCTGTCAATAAAAGCAGCATCTTTCGTAAGTGCTGAGGAAAACTGTCCAACTTATTGTAGATGTTCAATCAATGTGTCCCCAAAGCCATCACAATAAACTAAAGCAAGCTTATTGAATGCTGCTTCCAATTTGCCATGTGTCTTCTTATTGCTTTTTGTAGCTGACCAGTAGGAAATCAATTGGAGAAACTTTAATTTAGAGTCTTCAGTTAGTGGGTCTATCTGTTTATTTGAATGTTCTGCTCGAAGTAGTGGAAGTTCTAGTGAATAACAAACTCTGTGATGCTAAATGACTGAACAATAGACCTCTATTTTCCTTTGTGCTGTAAAAGATTTCTTGGTATGATATTTTGGGAGCAGACAGGGTAATGGCAGCCTAAATGTCATGGTGTCTGGATATTAAATTTGCCTTTTATTTGGTTGTGACACATTTGACAACAGCTGAGTAATAGCGGTCAATGTAATTGTGTGTGTTTCAGTACGACTTTGTGGAGCTTCTAGATGGCAGTAGGCTCATCTCACGAGAGCGCGTTCAGTTGGATCCGGAGCTCAGGGACCGACTGGAGAATCCGGTCAACGTTCAGCAGGCAGGCTTTATCCAGTACCTCCACAGCGGTGTGTGGCACCTGGCCTTTTACAATGATGGCCGCACTGTAGAGCCTGTCTCATACAGCACCATAGTACTAGGTGAGCTAGCACATGCCGTTACAACCATGTGACTTCATGTGATTGAGTGCATACGCGTTTGTCTTTGTTGATGCACCACAGAGTGGCTGGTTATTTTGTGTTTCTTGCTTATTTATGCATCAAAGCTGAAAATGTAATTTCATACCCAACATTAGGTAATGTGACGCTTGACAGAACAACTGGGCCTTTGTAACAAGCTTTTATAGGTGCTTTCAGATGGCCTTTTTATATTTCTGTCTTGCACCCAAGTGCCTGAGATAGCGCATCAGTGATAATGAGGCGTGCAGAAGCATGCCCTGAGTTGTTGGCTAATCAATAAGTTTGATTCTGCCGCTATCTCCTTCTGTCAGGCCAGGGAATATGGAGGCCAAAAGACTAAATCGCTAAGCCTTGAGCTGCTGAGCTGTTTGTTTTTATCTTCAAATATGATTTGTATGCAGCCATGAGGAGGATCTGCTTTTATTTACAACAAAAAGGAAAAGGAAACTTTTATATGCAAAAATAATTATTTATGCATTTTTTTTATGAAGTGGCAATTCAGTATTGGGCATAGTTTCCATAGGGACTCCTATTTTTTTTTTTTATGTAAAGAAACACTGTAGACGTTTTTAACCCTCTTTCTTTGTTCTACGCCTTGTTAGACCACAAATATGAAGCAGTGTAAAAATGTAATATGCCACAAACAAAAATGTAATTTTATTATCTGACCTTCTTTGTGCAGAGTCGGTGATGGAATGCCCGCACAATTGCTATGGCAATGGAGAATGTGTCTCAGGCACATGTAATTGCTTCCCAGGATTCCTTGGGCCATATTGCTCGAGAGGTGTGTGTGTGGTGTTCTAATGATATTGTTTTCGCTGTCATGCTCACAAAACACCTGTGAAGGACCTGTCCACACTATATGTAAGAAATAATTGATGACGGGCCGTTGAATTATTAGAAAAATTCTGCATTCTTTTTTGAATAATTCAATGGCCAGGAGTCAATTATTCTGCTTATACTACGGTTGCTACACCTCAAGACATCGATCAGATGATATATGTAAAGGGATTCGTCTTTTTTTTTTTACTTAAATCGCTTTTGTGAGTAGGATTATTTCTTCTGCATCTCATCCAATGCCTCTTTTGCTAGTTCCAAAGCTTAATTTTAAAGCTTGTAATGGATGGTTGAGCCATTGATAGCATTCTAATGAAGTTATTAATGAAGTTATCAGAAAGAGAGCGAGAGAGACAGAGACACATAGAGAAACAGAGAGAGAATTAGGCTACCTCTTTGCGTCTCTGAACAGCGCTGTCTCCTCACTAGTGAGAAAAGTCATGTGTAGCCTTTAAGTTGCTACACTATATAGGCTAACTGATAAAATAGTCAACACCTTTTTGTGCAAATTGTGTGACCGTTATTACAGTTAACTATGCGAAGTGATATGGAACTGTAATGCGGTCAAAGAGCTGCCTGGAACTACATTCGTCGTGCATTTCCCTGACAATAATTACACACCGCAGAGCGTTCGTTAGCCAATCAGATTCAAGCTATATATATATATATATATATATATATATATATATATATATATATATATATATATATATATATATATATATATATATATATATATATATATATATACACACACACACAGTATGTATGTATAAATACGGACCATGTATTTGATTTGTGGGCCTGTGTCCGGAAAACTAGAAATAACTGTGCTTGAAAAGGATGACTTTTGGTACTGCAATCACAAAATTCTAACATCCTGGACATGTTTTCATCTGTGGTCCACCTTTATCCTCCTAGCTTTAATTTATTTCCGTCTTTTAGCGGCGTGTCCAGTGCTGTGCAGTGGCAATGGGCAGTACAACGGCGGGCGCTGTCAGTGCTATAGCGGATGGAAAGGGATTGAATGCGATGTGCCCACTGGTCAGTGTGTGGACACCCAGTGTGGGGGTCATGGCCTGTGTGTTACAGGCTCCTGCATGTGTAACCCTGGCTTCAAAGGTGACAACTGTGACCAAGGTAACTGGACGGATCTCAGCAGCTATGCAAAGAAAACACAACACATGTAGCTCATTGTAGTGGAGGAGAGCACTTTTTCAACACCACTGAGTAGCTAATTACATGGATGAGTGTACTGACTTAAAGACTGGTTTTTGTTGTGATAAATTAGCCACACCATTTAGCAGCATCCACTGACTGAAATGGATTCCACATATGGGATTGAGATAAGGCAGAAAGCCAAAAAAAATACCTCTTACATGCACACAAAATGTTTCCTGTCTTTAGATTTTTTTTTTCTCCTGTTCCTCCTGGGTAAAATCAATTGAGTCTATTGATCCACATTCAATAGGTTTGGGAATAAAATCTTTAGATGTCTATGTTTAAGTCACTTGAACAATGTTATAATTGTCAATGAATTTAATGAGTTACTCACCTTGAAGTCAAGAATAGAGGCACCTAGTTAGATGCCTGAAAAGAGAGACTCGTTAGCAATATATTGTTTAAAAAGCAAATACAAACACATTTGTTTTATAATACAGTTTTTGGTAGCACTTTATTTTACAGTCCTGTTCCTCATGTACATACTATGTACTTATTATAGTAATTACAATAACTATGTAATAACTAGGTACTAACCCTGAACCTACACCTAAACCTAACCCTACCCCATGTAGTTACCTTGTGTTACCAGAACATTCTTAGATAAATACACTGTAAGTACACTATACGTACATGTTAGTACACGTACTGTAAAATAAAGTGCAACCCAGTTTTTTTTATGAAGTTGCACAAAACAATAAACACCTTTTGATAAAAAGGCTTTAGAATCAACCAAATTACAATTAATACAATTAATTGCCACTGATTGGCAATTAAAACCTACAAAGAGATCTGAGATTGGCCCTTTGTTACCCTTTTGATATGCGTTTTACAAAACAGCTTGAAGCTTTTATATGAACTGTTGACTTTTGTCAGAGAAATATAAAAAAATTATTTGAAATATCTTGTTTTGCATTAAAAAAGATTTGAAATGACACTGAGTAAATGATGACCAAATTTTCCGACTTTAGCAACAGCGTTTCCAATTTGACACCTTCAGTGACACACAGACTAGATAGCTGTCAAATTCCCCAAAACTGCAACCTTGATTAAATAAGTACCTCTGTCCCAGTCTCAACAAGAACTGTACATCATGCTTCCTTCTGCAGTAATTTATGGTCAGTGCACAGACCATTGAGAGAAAAAAAAAAAGAAGACCAAAAAAATAAAAAATACCTCATGGGTTCAGAGAAGTCATCTTTAAACTTTTTTTCTGATACCTGCATGGGTTTACATTTTGGGAAAGCCAAATTATAGCTTAAACCCACATAAAACATGATGATGGATTTGTTATGGTATGTGCTTCCTTCTCATGTGCATCATTTGGTCCAGTGATTGCTCTGCATGATAATAGAACTGCATGGCAAGAATATAAAAGCCATTTTACTAGATCAGATTTATCCCATGGTCCAGACATTGTTCCTTCATGATGTTTCTATATTCCATGTTTGTAATATCTCAAATTCAAGAGTGATGTCTTGAATAGCCGTATGAAGCTTAAATAGCATATGTTAGCATCAATGAGTCTTTGTACAGTAGGATGTTCTGGAGTGCATGAAGTCTTGTAATTGTCAAAACTGTTGAAATAGATTTTATATATATAAAAAAAAATGAAATAAATGTGTGCTATAATTATCAGAATGATTGTTTGAGAAAAAGAAAAAAAAAACTGTAAAGAAGGCATATGAATGGATGACACAGTGGCCTGGAAAGTGTTTGAACACCAAAGCCAAAGCCAATTTACAACTGTATTATATAGAAAAATATATTTTAATAAGTAAAATATAATTTCAAAGTTTGTGGTCAGTTATAATTTTTTTTAATCAATTTTTTTTTTATTAATGAATAAATCTATTCAGCAAGTAAACAAATATATTCAAATTGAAAACGAATTTTAAATAGTAATAGCATTTCACAATAGTATAGTTTTTGATACATTTTTGAAATATCTTACCAGCCTTTGAGGGGGAACTGGGTAATTTAATTTATACAGCCACGAAACATTACTGTCTGACCAGTTAGTTAAAATCTTTGCAAAAATGTGAAGGCAATTCTAAGATAATGGTCTGGAAACACTGTTGTTTTCCACAGTGAACTGTGTGGACCCATCCTGTTCCAGCCATGGCTCCTGTCTCCATGGTCAGTGCCACTGTACCTCAGGCTGGACCGGATCGAACTGTGAGACGCGGGTCTCTATGTGTCCAGAACACTGCTCTGGCCACGGTACATTCCAGAGTGAGACCAGCTCCTGCATCTGCGATGTCAACTGGACCGGTCCTGACTGCTCTACAGGTATTACTTATTCACTGATAATGTAATGCAGTATATGGCTCGATTTGACACTGGGAGGCTTACTGTATTTGAAAACCCCAAACTATTTTTCTTTCCAGGTTTAAATTCGATTTTGAAATTTTCAGTGTGGTCTCTGACTTCTGCATCCCACTGTAGGTAATTGAATCATTACTATAGGAAATGGTCTGTGCTCTGACTGGCTGTCCACACTGGGTGCTGTAATGTTTCTAGTTTGATTAGCCTGTTGTGAGTAACCTTTTAAACACGTCAGCATTTCCTGCAGCCATGATGAACATACTGCATGCAAATATTACAGAAGTAACTATAATGCTTAATTTCCATTTGTGATGCCTGTAAGTATTTGGTGAAAAGAAAGAGAAATGTAGCTGTCAGACTGTTTCGTCAGAGAATGTTGTGGGAATTATGCCATCGTAAGTGCCTGTGGTTTTGGGAATTTTTGAAATGTAAATGTGATAACAAGCAATAAATGTGCTGCTGGAGTTATCAAAAAGTGTTATAGTAAAACAGAGATCACCCCATATTACATTTTATGTGCTTTGTTACAGTATGAAAGAAAAAAAATATTCTGTATATGTTAACTAAAGTTAGATTAACACTACTGTTCAAATATTTGGGGATTTTTTTTATGTTTTATGCTTACCAAGAATGCATTTTTTTATCAAATCAGTAATGATGTGACATATTGTTAGTTTTAAATAGCTGTTTTTTAATGCAAATATATTTTAAAACATAATTTATTCCTGTGACATCATAGCTGAATTTTCAGCAGCCATTACTTGTTCAGTACCACAAGGTCATTCATAAATCATTCTAATATGCCTATTTGGTGCTTAAAAAACATTTTGCATTATTCTCAATGTTGGAAATAAGTGATAATTTTTTTCAGGCTTCTTTGATGAATAGTTCAAAAGAACAGTACTTATTTGAAGTATAAATCTACTGTGACATTATCAATGTCTTTAATGTCACTTTTGATCAATATACAGTCTTATGTTGTTGCTGACTAAAAATAAAAATGTATTTTTAAATAAATAAAATTAAAATACTGACCCAAAATTTTTAATGCTAGTCTATATTTGTTTACTTATATTCTATACCATAGAATATATATTATATTACACTGACCTTTCCAAACCGGAGTCATTTTGTAATGCTTCTATTTAATATCTATTAGCAATAAAATATAACAATAATGCTACAGAAATGTTCTATTTAAACTTTTAGCTTTTACTGAATAAAATAGTTGCTTAAGATGTACTGTCATCTGAGTGTGCGTGAGCTTAACGTCAGGCCGTTTCTAGCTGCAGCTCTGGTCATGGGAGCAATGGGAGTCCACTTGCTTGCACAGTTGGGGTTTTGTCTCTTCATTACCTCCACTGTTCCACCTCAATTAAATAAACTTTAATTAACGGTAGTGTGGCGTGGATCGACCCGCCTCCCGCTGGAACCTGGAAGTGCTAAAAACAGATAAACACCTTGCCGCTAATGAAAAATTGATTACATCGACTGGTGTGGAAAAAGAAGGCCGTAAAAAAAAGATTGAATGAATCAACCAGCCCTTAACCTTTTTAGAGCAATTTAATATTCCAGAGAGCCAGCACGACCTAATCAGACCCTCCAAGGTCTTCCAATTGAAAAAAAAAAAAAAATATATATATATATATATATATATATATATATATATATATATATATATATATATATATATATATATATATATATAAATAAATAAAATGAGTGGGACAGCAAAAGGGCTCCCTGTACAAACATCAAAGAGACTTTACCTACATTACACTCAATTTTAGGTTTTATGGGTTATTTATTTGTCAGGTGGATTTTCCTTCCAGTCTGAAAGTTGCTTGACAAAGAAATGGCTTAATGGAAGACCAGTTCCGCACTTACCTGAGAGGTTGCCTTGGGCAACAGTGGAGAACTTTGAAAAAGTCACCGGTGTAATTTCTCTGCGTTGATAAATTGGCTCCAGCATGGCCTTATAAAATAAAGATTGCCCGTAACGCTGTTATTCGGTGGGTTTTTAGGAGTCATTGAGGTGATCATAGGACATAATGATTCGTTGAAATGAAGGCGGATGGGGTCAAGCCAGGTCTAATGGCACATTTCCACTGCGTGGTTC
The DNA here is from genome assembly GCF_003368295.1 of Carassius auratus. NCBI lineage: Eukaryota > Metazoa > Chordata > Actinopteri > Cypriniformes > Cyprinidae > Carassius > Carassius auratus. The sequence continues at coordinate 25,895,831 of NC_039256.1, read as the reverse complement.
GACTCGGCTCGGTACTACTCACCACGAGTTTGCGTTTCCACTGTAACTTAGTACCTCTTTAGAGTGTGCGGGATTATTCACATATCATTACAGTTGCACTGCCTCTACTGCCACGACTTCTTAAAAACTTTTTAATTCTACATCGCCCCATCAGGTTCTTGCTGAATCCACTCTTCTGCTATCAACGAGAGGAATGTCTGTACTTCCTCAGCAGACAACAAAACTTTTTGTTTGTTAAAAAAGGTGAGCACGTTCAAAACAGTTGTATTCGTTCCTCGTTTCTTGCAATTTTATTGGCAGTTGGCAAACCAACTTAAAAGGTCAATTTAAATGCATTCGATCCTTCGCTGGCTGTGCTGATAATCTAGCGGTTCTGTTGTGTTTGTGTAGCCAATCAGTGATCAGCAGAGTTTACACATCACTTTTTGGTAACTGAGGTGGTACTAAAAAAGTAACAAGTACTGTACCCAATGGGAACCCCCCTCCCCCAAAGTGAAAGGTACCGTGCCGTACCATCCAGTGGAAAAGTGCCATAAATTGACCTCGTTATCTAGCATCAGGTGTGTTTAGATGCACAGAGTTGCCCGGTTTCAGCCTTGAATTCTCTTTCAATAGCTGGATCTCTAATTCAAGACAGACAATATCTGAATTAAGTTAACATGCATACTAAAAATGTTAACACATTTGAAATGGAGGTGAAGAAAAACTTGAGATTTCAATCTATTGCCTGTATTTTACTTCACTTTACTGTATCGACATTAGAACATAATGATTAGTTGAAATGAAGGTGGATGGGGCAATCCAAGGCTAAGCTTCTCTCATTATCTGTCATCAGACACATTTATAAGGTCCTACTCATTGCTGTCTGGTTGCAGCACGTCTGAAAACCGAATCTCTGTTCTGAATTCTTTTATATCTGAATCTCTAGCTCAATGCTGACAATGCCTGATTTATATGCAATTTTTTTTTTTTTTTTAAGAAAATACATACAGAACATTTAAATGCCTTGTGCTCTCTGACGCATACAGATGTAATCTTACAATCTTGTCTTGACCTGTAGGTTGTTTTAATACATGCAGATCGGTGTTGGACTGGAAACAGACATGCAGATGTAATTCTACAGTGTGCATATTAATTCATTTAGATTAATAGTTTACAGCCCACTGGGAAATTTTAAGGTGACGGTAAATTGAATGTATAATATAAACTGAGTAATGAAGTTGCTATAGCACCATCTATGGACCCAAGCCTTCCTAATTTGAGATGTCTCCCTAGAATAGCAGTGCGCAATGTTTGCTGACACTTGCAGAATACAGTTATGCTTTATGGAAGTAATTATCTATTAAATATACCCCCGGAAACTGGCTTTGGCAGGTAGCCATATTTTGAAATTCAAATTATAAAATAAATAAATAAATAAATAAAAACTTCACGTCACAAATCACTTTTCTTTTGCTACATTTTTTTCTAGATAAAATTGAGAGAATTTTACTATATATATATAGTAATGTGTATATATATATATATATATATATATATAGTACTATATATATATATATATATATATATATATATATATATATATATATATATATATATATATATATATATAATGGTGGATTTTATTTCTAAAGGCACTAAACTAAATGTTCCAGTAAACACAAAAACACAACACAGAGTTCTGTAAAAGAGACGTTTGTCCTTGAAAATGTGAATAAGACTGTCTTGCGTGAATGTATGCCTGTGTGAATGTATTTGTTGATGGATGCTCTGGAGAGCTCCAGAAATGTTAGCAGTCACAGCTTGCAGGATGACAAGTTCAGAGCCATTGTGCATTGGCTATAGCACAAAACTATCAAAGGATTACTGCCAATTTTGTTCCCCAACATTCAAATACAATCCAGCAGTGAGAATTAAGAGTGCCAAAGATGCATTCAGTCATCGCAGTTATAATTCAGCATGGTGCTGTTGTAAAGGAGATGAAAGTTCTTATTTGTTTTGCCAAAGCAGATGAGACAACATGTAGATCAGGTTTCTTCAACAGGGGATCTGCAAAAGTACTGCATGGGTCCCCAAATTATTGATCGCAAATTAATTTTGGTGGAAAATAAATAAATAAATGTGTGTTAATCAAGGATAAATTAAGCTAAATTCAACTAAAGCTCAGGTTAAATGTATAGTTCACCACTACATTTTTAAAGTAATAAAAAAGTTTATAAACACATTTCTGAGAAACACACAGATGCCAATGATCATTGACTTCAATAGTATGGGGAAAATACAATGTCAATGGCTACCGGCAAATGTTGAGTTACCAACGCTCTTCAAAATATTTTCTTACATCTTCATCAGAAAAAAGAAACCGATACAGGTTAAAAGTTAAGAAATTTCATTTTTGGATGAACTATCCTTTTAAGAAGCTAAAATTCAAATAAATGATTAATTTTCTGTCCCACAGTAAAATTTGAATTTAATGTACCAGTATCTGACACTGCATATCCATAATGGTTATTTTAATGGCATACATGATTACATTAATGCAAGCTATGTCACTTTGTAAAAAATCTGCTTAATTTGTATAGTTGGTTTTAAAATATGGATTTTTGTGACCTGTATTCTTGCATGCTTGTATTTCATGACTCAAACACAATGCTGTATGTTTCAGAAATGTGTGCAACGGCTTGCACTCCTCACGGAGTGTGTGTTGGAGGTGTGTGTCGGTGTGCGGACGGCTGGTCGGGGGCAGGGTGTGAACAGGAGGAGTGTCAGGCACACTGTGGGGAGCACGGCGTGTGTCGAAAAGGGAATTGTGAGTGTCACCAAGGTTGGACGGGAGAAAACTGCAATATCGGTGAGTTCACCCTGTAGTGAACCTTGTATTTTGTTATATCAGCTTGATAAAGTATCCTATTCAGTGTTCCCACAGTAAAAACGTAGAAATATCACAAATAAAATGGTGTTTTACAGGTCAGTAAAAAGTAATGGAAATAAATAAAATGGAAATTTCCAGATTTCTATATTGATATACAGGTTTCAAAATTTGGGGCCAGTAAAAAAAAAAAATATTATTTTAAATTAAATTATTTTTATTCGGCAATAATGTGTTGAATGCGTTACCAAATTATGGTTTCCATTAAAATATTAAACCGCGATGTTGTCAACATTGATAATGTGAAATATTTCTTGATTAGCAAATCAACATATTAGAATGATTTCTGAATGATCATGCAATACTTAGCACTGACAATACAGCTTTGCAAATATAGAAATAAATTGAATATTGTAAAATAACATATTCAATTACTCAGAGTACTTTTTTAATTTTGATCCAATAAATGCAGTCTTAGTCAGGCGTTTTTCAAAAAAAAAAAAAAAAAAAAAAAAAAAAAAAATCTTGCCCATCTCCAACTTTTGGATAGTAGTAGAATTTTTTTGCACTAAAATATTTCATAAGCTAAACGTTGCTCTTGGTTACAAATTGTGTAGAACAAAAGCTCACAAGTCCATTTTGTGAAAAAATAAATATTTTCAGTCAGATATTTTTGAACAACTGGTTCACAATCTGAAAAATTCATTTGATTTTGAAAGCATCCTTATCCAGTAATCAAAAATGACTGATAAGGTCATGGAAATGTATTGTTTGGAGTGCAGTAGCCCTGCGTATTGAAAATGGCAAATCATTCATGCCGTTCTTGAGAGTAATTTGAAAATCAAAAACATTGTCAGCACATCAACATATTCAAATTCTCCTTACGAGAGATTACAGTTGCTAGTTGGCTGAATAGGTACATTTATAGCATAGTTGGCATTGCACAAAAATTTATATTTTGCATCTGAATGACTTTTTTCATTCTTTGCCTTTCATTCAATTTATCTCTGCAGCTCACTTTTTGGACAGCAAAATAAAAGGTACAGTGCTTTCTTTCATCAACCACGTTCTGCTTTCTGTGTGAAGTTCCTCCTTAATCATATTTTCTTTGAATGCAAACATTTATGAAATCGAAAAACAGATTCACATGTAGACCTTGCTTTATATATATATATATATATAAAAAGTTAATTTCAAAAGCATTCAAGTCTTCCTCTAATCGAGCTCTTCAACAGTACAAAGCAAATATCATGAAATGTCATATTTACTGGGAAGAGGGTAAGCCGCAGCATATTAGGTGTGTGTAACCAGCATAGCCTGCCTGGGCTGTCTGTGGAAATGACACTAAATCACTGCATACCGCAGTATAACACCCCATGTTTAATTCTTTTCCCTTCATGATAGCAGACTGGATAGGATATAGAGGTAAAGGTCATGCTGCCCTGAAGAGAGCATGTGGCTCTGACCCCTCTGTCTCTCAAGCATGACTTTCATTATGTCTATGTACCGTGTATTAATGTGTCCCCACATGTGTTCGGTTTCAGGTTTCCTGTTTTATATAGTGTAACTGCAGGCATACAAAGACACACACAAAATCATCAGTCAGTCCATGCACATATACACATTCGCATTACCCAAATCCCCATTGTTGTACATCTCACTGTCTCTTAATGTAATATTTAGCAGCTGCTAAGCTCCTTAATTTAGCATTTCCTATGTAATTTCCTTTGACTTCACGCTTTTCTGTGACAAAGGATATGATGGAGCACTTCAGTATACTGTCTGATAAACTATCTCTGCACTTGTGCTGTTCAGCTCAGCATGCTGTTAATTCACATGGACACTGCTAGATGTGTAATTTCATAGTATTTTTCATAAGAACGTTCTTTCAACTTTATAAGCTACTCAGAAAAAAATTATTTGATGTATTTTGTTTTTGCATATCATTTTGTCAAGCTGGTATTTAGCTGAATTTATTAATCTAGTCTCCTAGAAATTGAGAACAGAAAGTAATAACAAGTAATACAAACCCTTTTTCTTTTTCTACAATACGAAAGCAGCACATATTTTGTCCAGCTGTTTCATGTGAAATTACAGCTGTCCCTGAGTACTGTCCGATGTCTTGAAAATGTCAAGTTCCAAACATTTGACTGACTAAAACACATTCACCGTGTTTTCCCCTGTATGTTTATGCAGTTCTTTATGGTGAGTTCTTCACCCCTTTGACACATCGTAGGCTGCTGATTGGTCTGTATGTATAACTGATGAATTTGTCCCGGTAGATAGCTGTCCAGGGCTGTGTAACAACAACGGCAGGTGCATTTTGGACCAGAACGGATGGCACTGCCTCTGCCAGTCGGGATGGAGAGGGGTGGGGTGCGATGTTGCCATGGAAACCCTTTGCTCCGATGGCAAGGACAACGAGGGAGGTGAGAAAATAACGAGAAGTTGGGGGCTAAACAATTAGTGCTCCCGCTTCTGTACTAAAATGTCTACATAACTTTAAAATCACTGAATATGTGGTCTAAAGTCCTTTGCTGTTCTTTTAGATGGTTTGGTGGACTGTATGGACCCAGACTGTTGCATTCATAGCACCTGTCAGGGTCAGACGTATTGCCACGGGGCTCCAGATCCCAGCACAATGCAACACCTCAGCTCACCTTCACCAGACACTCAGAGCTTCTATCAGCGCGTCAGCTTTCTGGTAGCTTCGGGGGGCACACATACCCTGCCAGGGGAAAACACATTCAACAGCAGGTTAGGAGATCTTGAACTGCTGAAGAACGGCCAACTAGATTTGGATTCAGTAGGAGTATTGGGACCTATTCTACAGTGAACAAAAAAAGGTTGCTTGAAGGGATATTTCACCCAAAAATGGATATTACCACGAAAGAAAATTTATTTTTTCTCATTGGATTTTTATTGTAGGAAAAATTATTTATTTTCAGAATATCTTCTTTTGTGTTCCTAAAGAGGTTTTGAGTAAATGATCTCAGAATTGGCATTTGTGAGTGGACTATCCCTTTAATACTTACAATCTAGCTTAGAAACTGTATTTTATTACTTAAAAAAAAAAAATGTTAAAACATATTTTATGATGTCATAAAAGAGCTAGTTTCATTGCTTTAGGAAATTAACGTTATTCAAAAATGATTTCAACCATCAAAATTGTTTAACACACACACACACACACACACACCACATATGTGATGATTTAAATGTCAATTTTTCGAAATTTTCCATTGATGTATGGTTTATTAGGTTCGGACAATATTTGGCCGAGATGCATCTATTTGAATATCTGGAATCTGAGGGTGCAAAAACATTTAAATACTGAGAAAATCACCTTTGAATTTGTCCAAATGAATTATTAGCAATGCATATCACTAATCAAAAATTAAGTTTTGATAAATTTACATTAGGAATTTTTAAAATATCTTCATGGAACATGATCTTTACTTAATATCCTAATGATTTTTGGCATAAATGAAAAATCGATAATTTTTACCCATACAATGTTTTTTTGGCTATTGCAAAAAATATACCCAGCGACTTAAGATAAACATACACACATATATATATATATATATATATATATATATATATATATATATATATATATATATATATATATATATATATATATATATATCTCACTGAGACACGTGGCTTAATATCCCGATAACACCTCTATTTTATGTTTTATTTATCAGTGCCATAACATATTTTAAATGTATATGCATAGAAAGTCCTTCTGGCTATTCAAGTAATTGTGATGCCGTTTGATGTGTTGCACAAAATTTCCCACAATCTTATAGTGTTTGTAACATTTTGCAGTCGTAGATCTAAAAGCATGGGAAAATAGACCTAGACACACTCATACAGAATAAACAATAGGGTTTTTCTTTTTGATAGGAATTCAGAACTTCAGTTTCCCTTTTTGTTGTCCTATCTAATTTCTGCTGCTTTCATATTGCAGATGGAAAAGCTATCCACCATTGGTATGATTTGTACCATAAGCTAACGTACCATGTACTTTAGGAAATGATTACTTTTTCCAGTGAAAAAATTGTGCGCCTCACCTTTGCACCTCTTCAATTTGGAAACTTGAGTGAATATGTTCTTTGCCCTTTGGTGTTTTTGGACAAAGTTAACAATATGAACATTGCTGCTCGTCTTCACTGCCTTAGAAAAGGAGCAGTCAAGAAAAACTTGTTAGAATCTCTTGATACTTGGCTGATTATGCTTTTGATTATGCCTTGATGAGGAAACTTCTTATCCCGCCCATCTGCCCTGAGGTTTCTTTTGTTCGCACAGTGAGAAATTACCACACAATTAGTGTAAAGATGCGAGATTGCAGGTCAGCAGCTAAATGGTGCTTGGTAAAATAATTTGTGCTGTAATTATGTCTCTTAAGATTTTCAAAACAGAATGGCAGAGGAAGGTCAGGTGCAATGGATTGAGACATTTTATAGTAGACATGGACATTTTATATATAAAATCTATGAATTGTATTTATAAAATACCAAATTTAATGCTGCTTGTTTATTAACAGCCTGCTGACCTTGAATTTGAATGCTGTGAACAGCTGGTTAATCTACCTTTGTTTTCACGTGTGTTTATTTAATAGCCTGGTGTCCGTTGTGAGAGGACAGGTGGTGACCAGTGACGGCACTCCATTGATTGGGGTGAATGTGTCCCTTCTGCATTACCCCCAGCAGGGTTATACCATCACCAGACAGGACGGCATGTACGTACAAATATGCCTTACTTACACAGACAAGCACATTCATAAACACATAATTATGCTAATACCTATCCTTAAGATAGTCGGTGAAAAACCATTTTGCATAGTTTTATGCAAATTCATATTTACATCTCGCTGCTTCCCACACAAGTCAAGTCAAATCAACACAAATAGGCAAATTCTCAACCCCGTGTCAGTGATACTGTCACTCAAAGGCAACACATTACAATTTGACCCATGAATGTCCTTTTATGATCATTTTATGAACCAGAAAGTTCAATTTACAGATCACATTTGCATATATTGTTTTTTGCATAACAAAAAAATCTACACGTTATACTTGTATAATTAACTAATAAAAATTCTAATATTTTTTTAATCCCACCTAACATTAAAGTTTTAAAAGATACTTTTCAACTGCAATAATGATACCACTGATGTCTCTTGGAAATGCTTTCCCAAATATTTAACAATTGACTAGACATTCAACATTACAAGAGCTATCAATTTCAACGTTTATTAGACTACTTAAAATAACTTACAATTTAAGTGTACTAAAAACAATCTTCACATAAACCCAATGAAATAAGTCATATTTAGTAATAAATATATTTAGTTAGAAATTGAATAAAGTTGTCAAATTATAAAATCTAAATTAAATATAGATGAATCCTTAAAGCTACAAAATTTCTTATTTTTTATGATCTTTGATTAATAGATATCAAAGCACCTGCTCTTTAAACTACTGAACATGACGAAATGCATCTCTTTACCTATTCTGACCCACATCAGATCTTAAAGTCTCTAATAATGAGTTTAATTAGGTGTGTTAGAGGAGGGAGACAGTGCTGGGCTGTTCCAGAACAATATAGAAAACAACTGCATTTCAGAGACATGTTCTTAAATGTAACTCGTATTACAAATACATACACGTACAGTTTAAAGGGTACATAACATACACAGATTGACCTAATCTCATGTTAATCTTGAGTACCTATAGGGTAGTACTGCATCCTTTATATATGCAAAAAGTCTTTAGTTTTATCTTATTTATAAAAGAAATATACAGCCTTCCGATTCTTTCCGGAAAAGCCGAGCTCCTGGAGGCGTGCCGTGAGCGGAGCTATAATACTGATGTTTGTGTTGTTTCCATTAACATATATTCTTATGTGCTGATTTCCAACTAAATACAGAAATCTGATGCAATTGTACTTACATGAATGGGGTCTTTTATCACAGGGACAGCTCCATGTTTTAATAGCAAACAAATGTGCAAATCCAGTGTCAACCTGGGCCTTGTTTATAAAACATTCGTCACTCAAATGACCAGAACACACAAACGCACTTGATACACTCCGTTGCTGCCCTGGAAAAACAAACTGCATCCACTGTTCGTGTAACGCTGGGTTCTTGGGGAAGCTGAACACGGTAAACTTTCCCTCACATCCAAACATGCACTTATTTGGAGGCATTCTCAAACAAATCCTATGCAGCGCTGCTTATGGTTTTGAAGCGTGTTAATGAGCGTAGTCTCGCTCTCCTCTGGTAAATGTGCACGTTTCCAAGAGAAATGCTCATATAAGTACTTCCGTTCTCGTCTACGTCATTAGAGCCACGATCGGAAAAAAAACAGCCGAAACTTGTACCAACCCGGAAGTACGATTTTCGGCACTGAAATTCTCAGTCATTCTTCAAAATAATTTTTTACAACTTTGGCCATGTTTAGCATGAGAATCCATCTCTTTAAAACCATGAACAACTCTGAATATACGAAACACAATTGTACCCCCCCTTTAAGGCAGCTTTATTTGCCTTTTTGGTGACTTAATGGCTTAACTGATCACATACGACGCTGCATGTATAGGCGATTTGATATGAAATGATACAGGCTACAACACATGCTGGCGCAGATCCATTTTTGCACTCGTTTGATTCGAGCCTGCCATTCAGGAAAGGTTGGAGTATGCGTCTGAAACATCTCAGATTAGGTGTGGTTATAAAGACATTCTAATTTTAAATAAACGATGGTCCATGTGAAGAAAAATTTGATAGAAACAACAATTGTGAGTGGGGTATCCAACATTAGCCCAGCCCCTGGGTTAACTGCGTTAAATTGAAAAAACGTATCACCTGCATTAACACGCTAATTTAGAATTTTAATATATGTTAAAGAATGAACTGTCTTTGTTTGCACGTGTCAATGTTTATGAATAGATTAAATTAAATGAGACTTAATTTATCTTGACAAACTATATATCATTATAAAGATCTAAGCCTCAAGCATCGACAACAGATCACTGTTTTTCAATGGAAAGCTTATAAAGAATGTATCTGCTAAATTTGTGTAAGCAGTACACATAAAAACATGAATAATGGAAACGCAGTACATACCAAAATCGTCGTAATAGCGAGTCATAAACACATCCACAGCTGTAAATCCCGGTTTAGTTAGAAAGTTAAAGGTCCACTGAGCAACATCTCATGGAGCACGTTTAGTCCAACAAAGCAATAATGTTGTAATATGGATGATAATTCCTTTATGTTTCAGTTCTTCAGGGAAAGTATTGTTTGTGTCCGTTATGGAATAACTCATGCTCAGAAAACTGCGTCTTGGTAGTAAAAACTGTAATTTTTAACATGAAATACTTTCTTCTATTTTTTCCCCCACTATGTACAGGCAATAAAGAATAAAGTAAATACAGGTTTTTTACTGAATAAGAAATGGAATAAAGTAAAACAGTTATCCAGCTATATACCGTTATAACATAATTATGATGAGGTAGGTTCATTTATATATATATATATATATATATATATATATATATATATATATATATATATATATATATATATATATATATATATATATATATATATATATATATATATATATATATATATATATATATATATATATATATATATACACACTGTTTTAATCATAATACATAGGTACACAAAACACTTACAATGATTTACATTAATTAGGTGTTAATTTATTAACAATTTGACCAATTAAATTAAGCAAACTCTTAAAAATAAAGGTGCTTCATGAGGCCATAGAATAATGGTTCCATAAAGAACCTTTAACATCTGAAGAACCTTTCTGTTTCACAAAAGGACCTTTGACTGAATGGTTCTTTGTGGAATCGAAAATGGTTCTTCTATGGCAGGGGTAGGCAACGTCGAACCTGGAGTGCCGCTGTCCTGCAGAGTTTCGCTCTAACCCTAATCAAACACATCTGAAAAAGCTAATCAAGGTCTTCAGGATTACTAAGGCTACAAACAAGTGAGGTTTTTTTCAGGGTTAGGGCTAAACTCTGCAGGGCATCGACACTCCAGGACCAATGTTGCCTACCCATGTTCTATGGCATCGCTGTAAAGAACCTTTTGAAGCACCTTTATTTTAAAGAGTGCAGTGCAAAAATCTGATCTCCACAAACATACATTAAAAAGGTGAAAATATTCACTTTCAAGCCCCATTTTAACTGTAGTTATACAAGATTAAAGCAGTCTGCAGAGTTTAACTTCCAGTTCTGAGCTGATTCTGGGGCTATCTGATATTTTTGTACCTTTATAATAATCCCTTTAGTCATTATCCATCATTATCAAGATTCACTCAGATCAGCAGTTATTCTGAGTCATCTACTCAAGGGTCACATGTGTGGGAGTTTGCATGTGTATGTGTGGCGACCGTATGCCTTTAACTGAGGCATGACCGTAATGCATTAAAAACATAATTTTCTCTTCACTAGAGTTTAATGAAAGAAAAAAATACTCAAGGGATGGCTCTTCATCTCTAAAGAAGGAAGGCTGATGTTGGGGATTATCCGATATATCCAGATCCCTCCTAAAAACCTTCACACAGGGGGAATGGGCATCAGATAATCATGCTTGTTCAGTGCTGGTGTCTGCTCTTGGTTAGCAAGCGTGTCCAAGGGGAAACAGAGGCAAAGAAACAGCTTTAAAGGCTGATGGTCTGGAACAGTGGCCCAGCAAAGAAGGGACAGAAGCAGTTAGGGAGAATTTTCAAGGCAGTGGCACTGCAAGGATGTGTATGTTTGTGTGTAAAGTCACTGCACCGTTCATCTCTCTCCTTCCGGGCAGGGGAGTCAGCAGCTCATATAGAGCACGACTTCAAAGAGACGCCCCTTCATTTCCAAATCTGCGCCTACCTCCTCGCTATAGCATGCTAATTAAAATAGGTCCTGCTCTAACTGCTACCTCCAGATCTTTCATCCAAATCCCCCAAACGGAAAAAAGTTACATCACATCTCTACCCCTTACTCTCATCAACTAATAGAACATCTTAAGTGTGCCAGCGAACTACTGATAAAAGACAGTGAAGTCTGCCATGTTATTTAACTGAATTCATTGGATTTATGAATCAGATACTTTTTTAGATTAGGATATGAAACGTGGAAGACATCAGTAACTAAGCGCTTTGATGAGGCTAACAAACCATGTAATTTGGAGAGGACCCATGCACTTATGAGTCTGATAACAGGAAATTATGAATCACACTTAGCCTTCATATGCCCTCTGCCCCCACACAAACAATGCGAGATTCTGGCACAAACTGTATCTTCCATATAAATAGTGAAATATTATTTAAATATACACTACTGTTCAACAGTTTGGAGATGTTTCAATGTTTTTGAAATGAGTCTCACCAAGGCTACATTCTGTATCTTATCAAGCAAAACTGTAAAACAGTAATATTGTGAAATATTACTACAATTTAAATGTTAATGTGTATGTTAATGTCATTTAAAATGTTTTTTTTTTTTTTTTTCTGCAATGACAAAGCTGAATTTTAGTAGCCATTACTCCAAGTCTTCAGTTTCACAAAAAAGTACTTTTCATAAAAAAGTACAGTCTTGTGTTGCCATGGTTAATAATGATAATGACATGAACCACGGGAATACCATGTTTTCGTACATGTACTGTAGCAATACAATATTATTAATATTATAGTTTTTTATGTCATACTATCACTGTACCGTGGTACCACTGTGGTAATTTCTCAAGAGAGACAAATTTGGGTAGCACTTTATTTTACAGTCCTGTTCCTTATTTACATAATATGTACTTATTATAGTAATTACAATAACTATGTAATAACTAGGTACTAACCCTGAACCTACCCCTAAACCTAACCCTACCCCATGTAGTTACCTTGTGTTACCAGAACTTTCTTAGATAAATACACTGTTAGTACACTATAAGTACATGTTAGTACACGTACTGTAAAATAAAGTGCAACCCAAATTTGTCAAGCATGCTTGAGCACTGTTCTGAAGACTGTTGTTTATCCACCTGCAGGTTTGATTTATTGGTGAATGGAGGCTCAGCATTGACGTTGCGATTCGTGCGTGCTCCATTCTCTGCTGTGTATCGCACAGTTTGGTTGTCATGGAGAGTTTTCCATGTGATGGACACACTGGTGATGAGGAAAGAGGAAAGAGACATGCCAACCTGTGAATTTAGTGGCCTTGACAGACCCTCACCCCGAATCACAGCGTCACCACTCTCCACCTTCTACCGCTCCAGCCCCGAGGCCAGCCCCATCATTCCTGAGACACAGGTGAGTCACACCGCATCCCATCTGGGAGTAAAATGAGTCTCGGTTCATTTTTCCTTCAAATCAAAATAAATTTGTCTATGTGCCTCAAGCTCCTCTGAGCTGTATGATTTAATGACACTACAAAATATGAGAACCAGGTGATTTTTACTTGCATAACATACTGTACAGTCAGGAAAACCAGATATTCTTAAGATTGTCACACAGATATTGCTACTGAATTAATGATGACCGTGGCGTACCTTATCATGTTCCTTTGACAGAAATAATTCACATTTTATGCGTGTAACATAAATCACTTTTAAGGCTATAAGTGGAAGTCAGCAGGGATCAGACATAATTAAAATAGATATTTTTTTTTGTGGGAATGCATTATTTTTTACGACTGTCATTCTGAAGATGTTCATAGGTTGTCTTTGTAACTCTTCAATAAGCTTCAATATTAATGTGTATAAAGCGACTTATTTTTTTTTTTCACTCCCCTTGAGATCAGAGTTGCCATACACTACCGTTTAAAGTTTTGGGGTCAGTAAGTCTCTTATGCTCACCAAGGCTGCCTTTATTTGATCTAAAATTAAAATAAATCATACTGACACCAAACACTCAAGCACAAGAACAATTAATTAACAGTGTGAATTTATGAAGCAATGCATTTTGTTTGAAATATCTGACAATTTTAATAAAAATGATAATAGGCCACAAGGAAATTTACAATACAGGCAATTAACTTCCTCTCTCATGCACATTTTTAATCACAGGTTCTTCACGAGCACACGGCTATTCCAGGGAGTGATTTAGACTTGATTTACTTGAGTTCACGTGCTTCAGCCTACAAACCTGTTCTGAAGGTCATCTTGACCCAGTCCAGCGTGCCCTTCGGCTTGGCTCGGGTCCACCTCATGGTGGCTGTGGAGGGCAGAATGTTTCAGAAGCAGTTCCCAGCTTCACCCCGGCTCTCTTACAGCTTTATCTGGGACAAGACAGATGCGTACAGCCAGAGAGTCTATGGACTCGCAGAGGCTGTAGGTAGGTAGTGGAACAATGGGAGGAAACAGATCTATATAAAGCCCTCGGTGTATGAATATATTATTAACTTGAACTGATTTAACCCAGGAGCAAATTAATCTTTTTTCACCCAGATATTTCAGTGGTGAGATGAATCTTCCTAAACTGATAGTACAAGTCAAACTGATTATTAAACAGACCAGAAGGTTGAACTTAATTTTCTCTGAACTACTAGAATACAGGACGATAATATGGATTTGTTCTAATCCTGGCACAAAATGTATGATTTAAAACTTGCTGAAAATACACAGTTCAAAAGCCAATCTCATTTTGTTGAATTTCCAGCACATGCTTAATCGTTATCCTAACCATCTTTTGCTAAACTGACACTGGGCTGTGTTCTAGCAATAAATAAAAGGTATAAGCAGCTGCATTTTTCTAGTCCATCTATATATTGCTGACTGCTCTTTGCATGTATAATTAGTCTGTAAATGAAGCGCACGGAGAAAAAAAAAACAGCTTTCAGAAGGTCACAGGCCCATTTGGAAAATGTTGCTACGACTGGACTCGTAGCTGCTCTGAAATAGTTACTGTACCAATTTCCATGTGCATAAAAAGTAAATTGTCAATACCACATATTTTGCTGGTATGGAATGTTTGCAATTATATATACCTAAAATATGTAAAATATTAGCTTCAATTGATTAGTCTAACCATGAAACCTATATTAAATTAGGTGGAAAATACATTCAAGGATAATAGATTCCTTTTGCCCTGTTTCCTTCTCTATACTTTAGTATCCGTGGGCTTTGAGTATGAATCATGCCTGAATGTGATCCTATGGGAGAAGCGGACAGCCACGCTGCAAGGATATGAGCTGGAGGCCTCCAGCATGGGCGGATGGACCCTGGATAAGCATCACATCTTGGATGTGCCAAACGGTAGGAATCGCTTATTAAACGCCACCGGAACCACCTCACGGGAAATGTCCCCTCACCAATTCAGGGGTCAGTGCCTCTACCTGGACTCATCGTCATAAATATTCATCTTAACATGAAATACGGTTCATTGCCTCATTTGCACATAATAAAGCAGAGTTTGAAAGGGCTAATCGCTCACAGTGATGACAGATTAAATCGGAATCATTAACACAGCGTGCCAAGTCAGAACTGTGCTCTGCAACATTATGGGGGACATGATTTGGCTGAATGAACTTTATCCAGTTTTCAGGCGCAGAATGCATACTTATAGCTTAATTCAATAAAAGTGCCATTAAAACACAAGCCTGAATATGGAAATGTGGCATTATTCCACCAGACATTCCCCGTTCCTTTGTCTTCATAATGAAACAGGGTGACAGGGAAGCTCATTCTGTCTGCTTAAATCTCCATATTCACACACATAATGGCATCTTTTTGTTCTTGGTAAATGACGATGTGTGCACAGTTTGAACAAGATCCAGCAGTCGTATCTAATGGCGCATTTTGGGAGAAGTCGGCTGTGCAAGCACATCCCGATGGCCCTAAATGAAAACAAGATTAGACTGACACTTTTCAGGTGCAGTTGTCTCAGGTTGTTTCTCTAGAGTTAGTTAGTGTGACAACATCTGATTGTTCCACGCCTGAACCAAAGATTTAAGCCTCTTTTGATTGCTGGCTAAATGCCCAGTTGGCCTTGGGATTTCCACATCCTTTAATCCGATGACCTGCCGAACAAATGGTCATGGCCGTCTGCTCAAGCCTTTATTTTTGCACCTCTACACAGTTTATCTAGTTTAAGCAGTCTTTCTGCCAATAAGTCTTAAATTCTCATTTTACACCTAAAGCGCCAGAGTGGATTTAACCAATTGCAGATTTTCGGAGATAGCTTATATCATTATCTTATTTAGATTAGACCATTATTATTGGAAATGCTTTGGTGTTTCAAATTGTATCATTTCATACTCAATACTGATTAGTTAATAGTGCATTTAACTGATTTGCCTTTTTATAATTATTCTCAGTTCATGCAGATGATATCTTTGACATATTTTTATCTGTTATGGTAAATATTAGGAGATTTTAATACTGCTTGGATTTTTTTTTTTTTTTTTTGATAGCTGCTGAAGTTCATAGACTTTGAATAGAAGATTAACTGCATTGTTTTTGCTGTTTTTTGTGAACTAAATCTGTCAAAAAACCTCACAGACACAGTTGAAAGCAATTGGAACAAAAAGCCTGGGAACGGCATATTCTGATGGAAATCGCTGAAGCGTAGAGCATCTGTCCTCATGCTGTTTATATAAATCCATAACATGATCACCAGTTCTTCTTAACTCAGTTAGCAGGTTTGAGGTTAGATGAGTTTTACATGGGGTTACTCACTTATTTGTCTAAACGTTCATAATCTACTTAGGCATCGACTTATAAGTTTACTTTGAGAAGAATAGTGCTTAAAAGAGCTTAGCACATAAATCTGGCTCACCCTGTTTAATCTGAGTTTTTATTAGATGAAAGCTTTGCACATTTGGGCATGTCACCTTTACAATCTTTTCATTTAGTGAGTTTCTGTACATCAGAAGCGATGCATGGGAAGTGATGGAGATGGGAAAACATTTTGTCCTGAAGAACATGTCACAAATGTAATCAATTTGCCAAAGGGAGATCTTCTCTTTGACAGTCCCATTTGTCTCACTGATTGATAATGCAGAGCGTCTCATATCTATGGCTTACAGGTCTGATCAGCAGTCAGCGGCTGTGCAAACTGGGTGCCTGGGCATAAGTGTATGTGTCTGAGCAAAAGCTACATCCCACTGATGAGCTTGTCCTTATAACACAAGCATACTCTTGTTAATTTTAAATATTTAATCACAATCTTTATCTTGAAAATGTATGATATTGTCCACAAAGCTAATACAAAAATGCTTCTATTTTCAATCCAAATAAAAAACATAAGAGTTTAAATGAAAAGGTTGAACTGAAACATTTTGCTGAATTTGAGAAATAAATATTGTTTGTAGTTTTGAGAGCAGTACACAAGCAGTGTGAATTCCACAAGTTTGTGTAAAACCTGATCATGCAGCACGATTTGAGAATGACCCAAAGAGCATATTGTACTTTTTAACAAAGCAAGAATAATTAACCATCAGTATAAATGAGTTCACATGATCAGTGTTACTAAGTTGCTTATGTAATTAGTGATTCTTCTTTTAGTCTCAACTTCATTTTAAATATTTTCATGTTTTAACTAGTTTTAAACAGGAAAAATATGTTTAGTGAAGAACAACAATTTTAGATGTTTCCCTGTTTCTATTTTTATCATTTTATTTGTTCCTTTCTAAAAGTTTAATTTTAGGGGAAAAGTTGTCTCAGACTTCTGGACCCCATTATAGGTGTCAATCCTTAACCTTTTTGGTTGTTTTTTTTTCTTTCGAAATGGCAGACTGCTTAGTCTGACACCTCTTTATGAATGCTGCAGAACACCTAGAATATTTGATATTCAGCTTGTTTGCTTGACATTTACAACATAGTTTTATTTATCCCATTGCTATTTGATCAGCATATTTGCTCAGTGAATAATCAATAAGCATAAGCATTACATTACTGTAGATGACATTGAATGAAATTTCCATTTATAGAGTTTGTTGTACTTCATAGACATTAACATGTAGCTGAGAGTGGCCAATACAAATCGACTGCTTTTCACCTAAAGGTCTAACCATAAAGTCACAAGATAATCAGTCCACATTTTACAGCCTCCATGCATGTTAATGGTAAACACTCATGAAAAACATGCACTTTAAGGGTAATTATTTTGTGATGCTGCATGTACACTCAAAAAAATGCTGGGTTAATATTGACAAACCAGCATTTTGACCCAACGGTTGGGTTTCTGCCCAGAACTTTGGGTTAAACATCTAACACAACAGTTGGTTGAAAACAACCAAATGGTTGGGTTTGTCCCAGCCTTGTTTGAAGTGCAATTGGAAGTTCTTGCAATGTTTGCACACAATTTGTACTATGAATAGCTTAAATTATGTGACTTGTTGAGGTCAGCAACTAGTTTTATTGTTCCTTGA